>NC_057419.1:117268601-117431652 GCF_019320065.1 Cervus canadensis
AAGAAAACCTTATTAAGTGAACAATGCAAAGAAATAGAGGAAAACAATAGAATGGGAAAGATCCCTTTAAGATCCCTTTAAGAAAATTGGAGATAGCAAGGAAACATTTCATGTAAGGATGGGTATTTCCTCAAGGAGAGATAAGAAAACCTTATTAAGTGAACAATGCAAAGAAATAGAGGAAAACAATAGAATGGGAAAGATCCCTTTAAGATCCCTTTAAGAAAATTGGAGATAGCAAGGAAACATTTCATGTAAGGATGGGTATGATAAAGGGAGAGAAGTTGAAGAGATTAAAGAAGAGGTGGCAAGAATACACAGAAGAACTAAACAGAAAAGGTCTTAATGTCCTGGGGAACCATGATGGTGTCCTGTCACTTTATGGCAATAGAAAGGGACAAAAGTGGAAGCAGTGACAGGTTTTATTTTCTTGGGCTCCAAAATCACTGGGGATGGTTGGTGACAGCAGCCATGAAATTAAAAGACACTTGCTCCTTGGAAGGAAAGCTATGACAAACCTAGACAGCATATGTTAAAAAGCAGTGACATCACTTTGCCAACAAAAGTCCATATAGTCAAACCTATGGCTTTTCCAGTAGTCATGTAGGGATGTGAGAATTGGACCTTAAAGAAGACTGAGCGCCGAAGAATTGGTGGTTTTGAAGTGTGGTGCTCGAGAAGACTTTCAGAGTCCCTTGGACTGCAAAGAGATCAAACCAGTCAATCCTAAAGGAGATCAACCCTGAATATTCAATGGAAGCACTGATGCTGAAGCTCCAGTACTTTGGCCACCTGATGTGAAGAGCCGACTCATTGGAAAAGACCCTGATGCTGGGAAAGATTGCAGGCAGGAGAAGGGGACGACAGAGGATGAGGTGGTTAGATAGCATCACTGACTCAATGGAGATGAATCTGAGCAAACTGTGGGAGGTAGTGAGGGACAGAGGAGCCTGGCGTGCTGCAGTTCATGGGGTCACAAAGAGTCCAACATGACTTAGCAGCTGAACAGCAACTTTGAGGTAAAGATCACAATCAGATGAGCCCAATCTTTTGACTGTTTCTGATGTTTAACAACAGAATTAAAAATTTTAAATTATTTCTAACATTTCTCCTAAGACCACCTCGATTACATTTTTAGACTCCTTTTCCCCAACCTGCCACCCCATAAAAATTGATTTGTAAATATCACTGCAGGTCACCCTATTTGTGAGCAATATTGAGTCCTTAAATGAAATGCTCTACTACAAAGTCAAAAAGGACATATTCCTGTGAGGCAGAGGTTGTGTCGCCCCAAAGTACATTTTCTTTATTCACTTACAAGTTGGAAAGGTGCAGGGACTTGGTAAGGAAGTAATCCTAGGCTCTTGGAGGCATCAATTACCTGAATTAAGGTACATTCTGATACTCTTTTGCACACAGATGTGTGTTTGTTACGAGTCCTGGCTTAGGGTTCTCTGGCCCTGATCTGGGTTCAGAAGGGCTGCTGAGGGGCTCTTCAAGGGCAGTGCCTCCCAATAGGCTCTTAGAGACTAGAGAGAGGGGGACTTAGTCTTTTCAAGCTGGATCCAGTTGGTCTTCCTGTTTTTCAGGGGTTGGGGTTATACCCCTGTGCCCAAGATGTGACATCTGTGCTAGGAACTTCTTAAAGTGAAAGTGAAACTCGCTCAGTCATGTCCAACTCTTTGTGACCTCATGGACTATACAGTCCATGGAATTTTCCAGGCCAGAATACTGGAGTGGGTAGCCTATCCCTTCTCCAGCTGATCTTCCTGACCCAGGAATCGAACCAGGTTCTCCTGCATTATTGGAGGTGGATTCTTTCTCCCACCTGAGCTACCAGGGAATCCTAGGATCTTCTTAGGGCTCCTGGTTACTGGTAAGGTCTTTGATGACACCCTTGGGGAGTGATGTCTGACCTAGGACCTTTCAAGGTTCCTACATGTACCCCAAGGTCTGAAACCTTCCAGAAATGCTTTACATGTGCCAAAGATAAGGGCCAGAGTCTGCTTTTGCCTTGGGCTCTCCCTCCTACTCAGGTAATTGTGCATCCTTAAGTAACCTTTCAAATTGAAGACTGACACATTTATAGCAACCCTGAAGTTCCTCTCATCTCATGGTCTCCCTTTCCCCTTTCAAAGTTTGAACTTTGAGATCCAGGGTGGCGGCAGGGGTGGGGTTGTTTTTTTCTTTCTTTCTTTTTTTTTTTAAGAAATGAGTTTAATTCACTGAAGATTTAACAACAGGGTATGGCCCTGCTCCCAGCTTCAGCTGAAGGACATGGCCTTTGACAAAGATCCTTGAGACTTATTAACTTTTAAAAAACTGATAGCATGATCCCTTCCAGGAAAAAGGAGAAAGAAAGATTGTATGGGTCCTTCTCATAAAGGAGTCAGAATTGTCCCAATCAGTTAGGGCTTTTTTATTTTGCTCATGGCCATTTGCTGTAGGCGGTGGATTCCTATGGACACATTAAAGTGCGATTCTTTGTGCATTTTTAGTTCTATGAAGAAAATTCTCATGTTGCATGTTCACAATAATAAGCTACATGTTTTTGAAAGGGCTTTTTAACTTTAAGAGCACCTCATAATATTTTTAATGGACTTTATTTTTTAGAGCAAGTTTAGGCTCAGAGCAAATTTGAGCACAGAGTACAAAGAGTTCCCATATAGCTCCTGCCTGCCCACATGCACAGCCTCCCCCACTATCAACATCTTGCACCAGGGTCGTACATCTGTTACAATCTGAGCCTACGTTGATATATCAGCGAGCCTGCATTATCAGCCAAAGCCCATCCTTTCTTTACATTAGGGTTCTCTGGTACATTCTGTGGGTTTTTGACAGATGTATGACGACAGGGATTCACTATTACAATATCACATGGAATAGTGTCACTGCCCTAAAAATCCTCTGTGCTCTGCATATCCATCCTTCCCTCCTCCCTGCTACCCATCTACCCCACCCCCAACCCCTGGCAAGCCCTGAACTTCCAACTGTCTCCATAGTTTCGCTTTTTCCAGAATGGCCTATAATTGGCATCAGATAGTATGTGGTCTTTTCAGATTGGCTTCTTTCAGTTAGTAATGTGCATTTAAGCTTCCTTCATGTCTTTTCATGGTTTGATAGCTCATTTCTTTTTAGCACTGAGTAATATTTCATTGTCTGGATGGACCACAGTTTGCTTATCCATTCACCTACTCAAGGATGTATTGGTTGCTTCTAGATTTTTGTAATTATGAATAAATCTGTAAACATCCTTGTGCAGGCTTTTGGGTGGACATAGTTTCCAGCTCATGGATAAATACCTTCTAGCATGTTTAGTTTAATAGGAAACTTCCAAACTGTTCCAGAGTGACTGTGCTGTTTTGTATTCCTTGAATGAGAGTTACTTTTGTTCCACATCCTCGTCAGCACTTGGTATTGTCAGTGTTTTGGATTTTAGCCATTCTATTAGGTGTGTAGTGGTATCTCATTGTCGTTTTAATTTGCAGTTCTCCAGTGATGACATGGAACATTTTTTCAAATGCGTTTTTGCCATCTGTGTGTCTTTGGTGAGGTGTCTTCTTAGGTCTCATGTTTTTAATCAGGTTGTTCAATTTCTCATTAATATTTTTTTATCCTATGATAGATGTTCATTTGTTCTCTTCTAACTGGCAGCTGGACATTTTAATTTTGGTTACATATCTCACCTAAGATGTAGGTTTTAAGGTGGATCATGCCTGGTAAATGTTCCTCCTGGGTTTGCTGAAGGATTCACTTTTATTACCACGATTCTGGTGAAAGGGCGAGGGAAAAGTTAGTGATCAACTCAGTGTACAGCTGCCAGTTAACCTGTTGAATGTATAAATCTGTTGAATGTATAAACTTGTTGAATGTATAAACTTGTTGAATGTTTAAGCCCAGTTGGTATTGTTATATATAACACAGTGTATTCCTTCTTAAAAATCACTGTGCTATGCAAAATCGTGCAGTAAGACCAGAGGCCTTAATGGGAATATTGGGGTTAGGGTACAACACTAAGTATCTTCATCAGTGGCATATTTTAATAGCAAGAAACCTAATAAAAACAATAACCTAGTTTTGTTCATTCTAAATGGTTTAAAAATATGTACAAACTACAATAAAAATGAACCACCTCAAGTTTGCATGGGGGTTCAGAAGGGTTCAGCCTGTGACTTGTGGTGAAGTGGTGAATGGAAGGTTATCTGAAATCAGATGGTAAATGAATGTGAATGGGTGTGACTCAGTCCAGTGAACTGAGGGAACTAGTTGATGTTTGTGTGTTTATGTGTATGCTTGCATACAGGTTTTGTGGATTGCTACATGATTTGTTTCAGCTGGTGGAATTGTCTGCTTTCTTTTGTTTTTTTTTTTACCTAGGATTTCTTGATGAAATCACCAGTGAAGGAACCATGTGGGGGCTATGAAATTCACATTATGCCCAAATTGTTTCCTAATATAACAATTGCAGTGGAAGAAACTTACATTTTCAAAATAAGCATTGTAACCTATTAGTCAGTTTCTTGAACAGGGTGTGGGAGGGTTCATTTCATCCTCAGAGTAACTGCTCACATATGACCTCCTTTGTCCAGCTGCTCTTGAGGGCCCACCGACCAGGGCGCTTATCACCAGTCATTCCCTCCATGAGGGACCTCTTGTGCTGCCTGGGGAAGCTGGTTGGCATGCGAAGAGTGATTTCTGGTTTTATATTGATGGGAGAATGCTGGGTTGTTTAAGACCTCTGGCTTAAAAACTCAAAATTGCTGCTGTGGATGAGGCATTGGCCAGCACTGAGTGGCGAACAGGCTTCGCTGGAGCTGGTCTAAGTAAAGCTGGCTGCATATCTGAGCCCTCAAATAGACTGTCTTCCTAGAGTAATTAAAAGCATATTGAAAGCTTGTCTTCTTTGCAGTCTCTGGCATGGATTGTAATAGGACTGGATTCCAAGTGTCTCTTTTCTGTGCACTTTTCCCCTTATGGATTATAGAAACCATCTCTTGCTAAGGAGAACTTTCAATCAAGTCAAAACCTCGTTTTCCAAGGGAAAACAACACCTTAGAGAGGAATTTATTTTCAGAAATAGATATTCACCTTGCATATAGACAAGTGCTCTAACAACACCACCATGTTGCCCTTCTGATTTGGGAAATAAATACATTATTGTTAGTTTGGAGGGAGGGATTCTCCATAAAAGACAGATGCTCTGCTCTATGTGTATTTCCAATGATCCCCACTCACTAAAGATGCTGTGGCTCTATCATTCTTGGGAAGCTTTGGGGTTTCCTGTAGATTGGCTGAGACAGACAGGTAGGTCCTTAGCCTTAAAACTTCTTGCTACCTGGGAGCTGCATCAAAGGTATGCTCTGCTTGATTGGGAATGGGTCCTTGGAATTAGGAGCTAACATTTTAAAAAGGTTTTGTGAACAAAATTCAGGACCATCCCATCTCCGGGTCAAAGCCATGTAGTTCTTCTGGAGCCCCATGTTTCTCTGTTATTACTTGCTCTTTAGAACCACTCTCTTGTCTGCAGAAACTCCATTTCAGCACTGCTTTTCATGTGTTTCTCCTTTCATCCTTACAAAACATTGTAAAATTACTCTTCTCCCCCTAATTTTCCACTTACGGCACTTAGCTCCAAGTCCCTTGCACTGGATCAAGCAACATGCAGTTTGAACCCAAAACTTCTGTTTTTTAACTCTTGCTATTGTTGCGTTAGATTTCATATAATAGAGAATCTACTATTTTTCACCCATTTCCTTCTTTTTTTTCTTTTTTGGCCATACCACGTGGCTTGTGGGATTTTAGTTCCCTAACCAGGGGTCAAACCCACGCCCTCAGCAATAAAAACGCAGAGTTCTAGCCACTGGACCTCCAGACAGGTTGCCATTTTAACCATTTTAAAATGTCACAGTTCAGTGACATTTAGTACATTCCACAACATTGTGCAACAGTCAACACTAATTCTTTTTTCATGTGAAAAGTAAAATCCTGTATCATTCTTCATCTAACCCCCTGCCTTGGCAGTCATTGATCTGCTTTCTGTCTGTAAGCATCTTGTCTATTCTGGATATTTCCTATATATGAAGTCATACAATGTTGGAACTTTTGTGTCTGACTTCTTCACTTAGCAAAGTTTATCCCCACAGTCGCATCTATTGGTATTTTGTTCTTTTTACAGCCAAATAATAGTCCATTGTACAGACATACCACATTTGTAATCCATTCCTCATTTGATGGATGACCTGTGGGTTGTTTGTACCTTTTGGCAATTTCAGCAGTGGTACTATGAGCATTGATGTACATGTTTCTGTCTGAACACCTGTTTTCATTTTTCTTGAGTCTGTATGGAGGAGTGAAGTTTCAGGTCATATGGTAATTCTGTGTTTCACTTTTTGTGGAGCTGCCAAACTGTTCTCCACAGTGGCTGCGCTGTTTCACACTCCCATCAGCAGGTGAGAGGTGCACGCAGGTCTTTCTGAAGCCAGAGGCTGTGTTCATTTTCTTAGGCCATACCATCTCATAAGTCCCCAAAGGTTCCAGCAGCCCCTTGCCAGGTGTTCCCTCCAGCCAACAACAGAAGCAGGTTTCAGGGGGTCTTGTGTTGTGAGGGGAAGTTGTTAGTAATTACCACTTGGGCTTGGGGAAGAGAACAGGTGTTAGCAATCCGTCAGTGGCCATCCTCCTCTTCCTCCGTGTCAGATAGTGAAGAGTGTAGGTGCTGAAACCACACACTGTGTGAGCTGCCAGGGAAGCCCAAGAAATACCCAGAATGGGCAAATCAGTTACTACCTAGGATTTAGGGAGTGATAACTGTGGTATCTTCCCTGGTGGCTTAGATGGTAAAGAATCTGCCGGTAACGTGGGAGACCAGAGTTTGATCCCTGGGTGGGGAAGATCCCCTGGAGAAGGAAATAGCAACCCACTCCAGTATTCTTGCCTGGAGAACTCCATGGACCGAGGAGCCTGGTGGGCTACAGTCCAGGGGATCACAAAGAGTCAGACACGACTGAGCCACTAACACACAACTGTTGTATGGAGTTTTTAGGAGTCACAAAAATATTTTAATATTGACCTTGGTGATGGTTGGAGTAATTATACTAAAAACCATTGTGTGGTATATATATTTTTTGCCACACTATGCAGCTTGTGGGATCTTGGTTCCCTGAGCAGGGATTGAACCTGCATTCACAGCAGTGAAAGCACTGGACCACCAGCGAATTCCCTGTGTTTTACTTTAAATGGGCAAGTATTATATTAATATCTCATTAAAACATTAAAAACCAGAGTTGGCTCTGGAGCCTTACTGCTGCTTATTAGCTCTGGCCTGGGACAAGTTCATTAGTGCCTCTGTTCCAGGGTTCATATGTGTAAAAGGTGGTAAAATAATGGGTTGTACCTACCTCATATCAAAGGGGCTAATATACATAATATAGTGCTTGGCATGGTGCCTGACACATAACCAGTGCTTGGTGCATGCTGGTAACTATTAATATTAGCATCATAAAATAGTTTTTGAAGATCCAACTGATAGATGGTGTTCATGATGGGACAATGAGGACAGGAAATAGGTAGAATTCCTCTTAAAATTTGAATTCTTAGTTCAGCCCTACTGCTAAGGGCAATCAGCAATGCAGGACTGCGTAATGAGGCAATAATTCGGATAGTAATGGGAGATGAGGTCGTGTGGCAGGGGGTGTTGGGTAGACCTAAGGGCTAGAAAAAGAATATTGGTACTGATGTGGGAGAGGAAATTGTATTAAAAAGGCTGCTCTACCTTCACTGACAACACATGTTGGGAGGTCTCGGGCTCTGGGCTACAGGGCCTCTGACCCCCTTGGAATTCTCTCCAGTTCCTTTAGAGGTCACGATCCGATAGTTGGAGGAGTTGTCATGTGGAGGAGTCATGGTATAGAGTAGCTCCCTTGGATAGCTTTGCCTAATATATCCCATCCCCAGGAACCTGTGAGGTGGTTCAGTTCAGTTCAGTTCAGTCGCTCAGTCGTGTCTGACTCTTTGCAACCCCATGAATCGCAGCACGCCAGGCCTCCCTGTCCATCACCAGCTCCCCGAGTTTACTTTGGTGCTAGCAAAGAAAGCAGCCACTTTTCAAGAGCAACGGAGGAAAAAGCTGGAATGGGATGGGAGGCAGGCGCCTAAAGGATAGAGAAGGACCTGTGAGTGAAAAAGAAAGCTGAACAAAATGCCAAGCTGCCCCTGCCGGTCCAGTTGCTCTCAGGCTGAAGGGCTTCCAGAGAGAGCCGAGCCATCGTCTGTGTTCACACTTGCAGGCTCCAGGCATGGGACAGCCTCCCGCAGGAGGGGCACACAAGAGCCAAGACAGCCACCCTCCCCCCAGTACTTGAGAGAGACTCAGAGTAAACACACAAAGGGACTGAAGATCATGTCCAGAGAACAAGCTCACAAGTGCCACAGGCTGGCTGTAAACCGAGTGTATCAAGTGCCCAGAGAGTCAGTATGGTTGTGTTTAGGTTCACCGGGTGCTTTTCTTCTATCTCTGCGCCTCCTTTCCATAACCCGGCGTCCTGCATGGACTGATCATGTTTTACAGCTGGGAACACCCTGGGTTCCCGACCCGCCAAGTGATTTGTCACCAAGAGATGGTTCAGCATTGCTGTCTGCTTCTGCGAGGGTATTTGTGTTGGATTCCATCATCGGGGTAGATTGCCTCTGCCAGCTGAAGCCACACACGCACACGCCGTGCCCGAGCCCAGGCCCCGGGCCATCGCGGCAGATACATTGCCAGGATGCCGGCGAGTGTGAAATGCCATTGGCAAGGACCAGGGGCTGGAGCGTGTAGCCCTGTTCCCCCGGGGGAGGTGGTTGTGGGCTCAGATGTACAGCTTCTTCCTGCCTGCTCGCCAGCCCCTCCCCAGCCTGCTGTCTGTCCATCAGCTGCAGGACCGCCGGCCGGTGCCCGCGGACTGCTCCTTGGCACCAAGCCAGTGGCGAGCTCGGAGCCTGTGACTTTGAGACTTGGCCCTTTTCAGTTCTCTTTGTTTCGAAAGAAGTTTCATCCTGGCTCTCTTCAGTGGCTGCGGAGGATTAGGAGAACCCCGGGGAGACTTGGCTATAGGACAGCTCTCAATGCTGTGCTGGGAAATTTGAAGAGGGGCCATCTCTCTGTGTCTTAGTTCAAGTGACATTCTTCTCTACTTTCCTAAATGGGTTTTTACTGTTGCAAACCCTACAGCATAATCCCCGCGTGTACTTTTGTGATTTTGCAGCTATGGAGGGGATTAGACCAGTATCTGGACCAATAAAATATGGTAAGGACTGTTGAAATGGACAATATGAAGGAAAGTTCAAATCTCAGTGCTTATTTTTAACAGTTAGACTAGTTAGAATCAGTGCTAACTTTTCCAGGTTAGCATTTCTCATTCTTTTTTAAAAAAAGAAAAAAGAAAATGAGAAGTCTGCTTTTCAGTGCCTTGATAAAAGAAAGAAGGGAGGCTTTGCTCCCCTGAACAGAGCTTGACAATCGGATCATTAAATGGCCAAAGGCTATGGTATCCCCAAGTACAAGTGGGCCATTTTCCAGAATGTGTAACTACTTGTACTTTTCCTGGTTTAATATTCTTAAGAAATGGAAATCGCCTCAGTTGTAAAGTGGTTTTGTATTAAGCTTTTTTGTTAGTGTCAATGGCTTTTAGCTTTTTTAAAAAATGCTATTTACTCCATGACTATGAATAACTTGTGTTCTGAGTGTCTGATTATTAAAATACATGGACAGATTTTTCCATTTTCCATAAACTGCCCTTTGGTGTAAATATGAGATAAATGCCTCTCTCCACCTTGTTAACCATGTTTCTTTTGGTATCTTGGGGAGAACTTAACTGTGAGCTGCTTCTGTTAGATTTATTACCTTGAGGACACATTAACAAATCAAAAAGCTGTAACCGACTGCATATATACATACCAGAGGTGGGGAGTTCAGTTTCTGTAATCCCACAATACACAAATGTTGGCAGAATTTCCATGATTGTATTAATCCTGTGAGTTACTCTGTCATGCATGGTAGCTGATATTTACAAATTGAGGTCTGGAATGGTCAGAAGCTTTGAAGATGTTTTATTATGCAGTATGTGAAAGTGGAAGTGTTTTAGACTCTATTGGCTAACCCGGCAGCAAAAAGTACACAGTCTCCTAATAGGGTGCAGCAATCTCCTAACAAACCTGAAGGCTGCTGGAGAGTTTTTATAGCCTAAACCAACAATGTTTGGTCAAAGGTTTCACCAAGGTCTTACACCCTGTGGATGGGTTTTTGATATCTGCTGTGAAATGTTAGTTCATTTCTATGTCATCTACCTACCTGTTGACTGACTTGCTTAGTCAATTTCTGTTTGTGAGCTCAAATGGAATAGGATAGCCCTGCTACAAGGAGTTCCTGGGTCTTTAAGGGCTCCGCTTGATTAATGGGAGAGGATTTGAGCATAATTAGGAATCACATTGTGTTTGAAGACTGGAAGTGGAAGCCCAAGAAGGGTCACTGATTTGTCCTCAAGGTCATAGAGTTAGATTGAGTCAGCCTTGCTTCCTTGCAACATATGTAACAGTCTCTATAGAGGTTGCTTTTGTGCACCCCCCCCATTGGATACTGTCACCCTTTAAAGGTTTTTGTGATCAAAGAAAGCCTTGGCTCACCCTGGCCACCAGCTCTTTGTGACTTTCCACATTTCTGTTTCCTCCATTCACCTTCCACCAGTTGTCTTTTTCTCCCATCTGCCTTCTCCCTTCTTGTTCCTTTCATTTTGTTGTTGTTGCCCTTCTCTAGAAAGTCTCTAGGTAGTGTTCAGTAGTTTCAGAACAGCAGATGATATTCCAGGGACAAATGAATTACCCTTTGGTTTGTCTAAAGAGTAGGACTTTCTTTTTCCTTTGGTGGCTATGAGGGGAGTGTTTGTTCTGGTTTCTCAAAGCCTTCCCCAACCACAGCAGTCTCATGGATTGGAGTATTTTTTCCCCCAGCTCTACAAGTCATGCTATGAAAGTCACCATGTTAAAGTGTACAATTCAGTGGTTTTTAATATAGTCACAGAGTTGTGCGACCATCACTAACTCTACTTTAGAACATTTTTGTCACCCTCCCCAAAGAAACCCCTTTAGCAATCAGTCTCCCTTTAGCCCCCTGCTTAGTCCTAGGTAACTACACATCTGCTTTCTGTGGACAGAGGGGCATCCTGAGGGCCCTGTCTCCAGTCCCTTCCCTATGATAAGAGGAGTCATGGACAGTGACCTTCCTGATTTTTGCCCATTTTCCCTCAATAACCTGGAGATGAGTGTGCCCTGTATTCCAATTCCTATTCTGTAGGCTCCACAGTCAGACTTTGCAGAGCCTCCCTTTCTGATGTCTGACTTCTGCAACCTTGTTGTCAAATGATGGCATCCCCTTTGCCTCGGAGCCCTGATAATGGGAAAGCCCAAGCTTCCTTAAGGCAGGGACTTGGAGACCCCGGCTCTGAGCCCAGTGCATGCCTGCCACATGGGAGATGCTCAATGTTGACTAAATAAGTGAACTTATGCACTGATATTAACGAAGATGAATGCCATTGTGTGTGTGTGTGTGTGTGTGTGTTTTCTTTAAATAACCCAACTTTGGAATCATTTTTAAAATAGCATGTAAAGCTGTCGTCAGAACACATTTGAGATGTATCTCATTTTGTGTACTAGTGAGACATGGGTACTTTTCTCTCAACCGTTTTGTGTATTGTCTTGTGAGTCTGGTGCTCTGTTTGAAGAGGGGAAAAACCGAAGGTTTAGAGGATACAGTCAGACTAGTGCTATAGACATCAGTACTCCATGTAGCTGCTTAGGTTCTTTTTAGCATTGTTCTCCTTTATCTGAGGATGAGCATCTGGTAAGGAATGCTTTTACTTGCCATTGAGGACATGCATGTTGTGCATTCAGAAAATAAGTGGTATTGAGAGATTCTATCTCAAATTCCTCTGAGTACCCTAACAAGGGGCCTGGCGTCCAAGTTGAGAAGGTGTCAATAAAACATTAATGGGGAGAGTGCAGGAGTTCAGGGCATTTTGAAGCTCAGCACATGTTCGCATCCCTCTAAAATTGGTGAAGACTCCAAAGTGAAACCTGGAGGATCATGTGGTTTTAATGTTGTCCTGCAATAAGATATGAAAAGCCACACACTAAGGAGCACAATATTGAAAATTGCTTTGAACTTGCAAAGCTCGCTATCTCAGCTGTCCCGGCAACTTTCAAAACGTGATAAGCAGGAATGCAGCAGTTCCAAAGACATGTGCTTGCTCTTAAGCAAACGCCTCAAATGCTCCTAATTTGTACCAGAGACCTTATCAAAGGCCTTGGCAAAACTTCCAGTTTGGCAATTATGAGTATTAGTTGAGCTTAACCTCTGAGGCGTGGGGTGGGGGTGGGGAATGAGTATTTCATGCAACTCTCGTCAAGGCAGGTGGACAGATAATGGAAAAGGAATTGAGAAGCAAAGGGGCAGGAATTTGAGAGGACCCTCTTTTTTGAGCCACTAGTTTCCCTCCAAGAGCACTGTCCCCACCAGTCAGGCTGTGAGAGCTTATGATTTATTAATAACGTTAACCCCATTGGTGAACACTTGGCTTCGTGTTAAGCTTTGGATTGTCGCTGCTCCCACCCTTAGGCTCCATTTAGGAGCCTGATACCGCTAGGAATCAAGCCTTTCTAAAGAAATTTCTTTCATTGTTCATTCTTATTAAAACTTTTTAACAGTCCAGAAGACAAATTTCGTGTTAGGAAAATAAGTGATGCATATCTGGATGTCTGTGACCTTGAAGTAATGACTGGTTTTCCTAGAATTAGAATGTGTATTTCTTGAGAAGCTTTTAAGTAGATTGTAAAAGAGCAGGTCAGAGGAATATTTTCAGAGATGCAAAGTATCTATAACTTTGCAAATATAATGGTCAGCAACAAAAAATAACTCCATCTTCCTCAGGAAGGCTGAACAAATAGTGTTTATCAGTAAATGGAGGCCACAGCTCTTTTTCTCTAACATGTGACAGGGGAATAAAAATCTTTTACTATATTTTGGCATTTAGGAAAATGTTATAATTTGCTTTTTGGGGGAGTGGGGAGTGTGTGTGTGTGAGTGAGGAGGGGGAACACATTTTCCTTTATACTATGTGTTTCAATCTTTATTCATTTTCAGAAAATGGAAGAAATGGGAAGAATTTTGAAGGAACTAGTAAGTTAGGTGTTGCTATTGAACCAGAAACCACATTTGCTGGTATTTTCTCCATGAACATCTGAGAGTTTTGGTTGTCAGGAGTAGTCCTGAAGCTGATTGACTTGGGGGGGTGTCGCTGGTCACAAGTAGGGGTAGATGACTCGGAAGAGAGGGGCCTGAGTGTTAAGCTTGAAAGTGGGTCAGGAGGTTTCGTTCTAGAAAATGAACACCAGCATGTTATGATTGCCCTTAATTTATACCCTTAGGGCCTCCTTAAAAAACAAAAAGACATAAATTGAAAAGTAAAGCTTGGGCTTCGTGGAGACTCCTCAAACTGTTGAGCCAGGGTCTGGGTAGAGTGGCCTTGGGTGTCGAGGAAATAGAGGTGCTTATTTAGGGTAGGTGGCCTCACTCCTTGCTTTGAAAACACCCGCAGCCCTTGGCTCAATCTTAGAATGACTTTTAGAATGTCCTGGAAAGCGAATTATCTTGGGGCCTTAGTTTCTGTTGGGTCAGTGAATTGTCTCTCCCTGTGAGAAACCTTGTAACTCATATAATGGCCTAAGGGTTTTCTTATATTTATACGAACCAATTTGGAAAAAGAGAACTCAACTCAAGCTTGTTTTTTTTTCTATCAAAGAAAGGGTATGCCCATTAAAGACAAGCTTTGTGTATGAAGATGGCTTTATTTATATTTAGAAGTGATGGCTTCAGGCTTCTCTTTGAGTTTATTTAGATTCCAAAACCTGAGCATGTTTCAGCACTGGGGCAGGAGGGACACTGACACTTCCCCACGAAAGACAGTAGTGATTTGAGTAAAGCAGAAGTTTGAGTAATGTGTGTGTGAGAGAGAGAGAGTTTTTAGTCCTGCAACTGAAAGTTATTTAAAATAATGAACACCGTAATTCAAAGGGCTGCCTTAAGAATATCAGTGAGTATGAGTTGCTTCTTAGCAATTTTTGTAGTTCTGCCCTGTCTTGTTTGTTGTGGGGGTCATGACAGACTCTGAGAGAAGAGATATTGAGGCTAGTTTAGGCCTGAAAGTCGAATAAAGTAGGCTTTTAATGAACAGTTTCAAAATTTGCCATAGTTTCCAACCACCTTTATTATTTGAACACGAAGATGGCTTAGGACTTTTAAGAAAAATGATGTTCATAAAACACACTGAAGGGGAACTTGCTGAAAGACTAATTTCATATATGTGCACACACACACAGCAGCTAAATTGGGATGCCACAGCTTGATGAATTTTTCAAATATTTTAGCAAAGGTTTCAGAGCACTCATGAAACAAACTAAGGATTGCTTGTCATAGCTAATAAAGTTTGCTTGGATCTCACTTAATTTTTCTGCTTCACTTCACAAAGTAATTGAAACTTCCTTTTTGCTTCGAAACCCCCGCCCCCTACCCCAAGAGCTAGTCTTAAAAGAACCTCTCTTTTGGTTAGCAGTTCTATGGAATTCTTCTGAATGTAGGACTAGGTCCTTAAATAGTTACTGAGCTAGTGGTCATTCAGTCCTCGAAAGGGAAATTAGTTAAATCTGTAAGTGGCTTCTGGAGGCTGAAGAACATCCAAGGAGGAAAAAATGGCTTATTACAACTGGAGCATTTAAAGCATTTCTTGGGTAAGACTGGAAGTATGACCCAAGTCGAAAAGTGGAGATGAAACTGTCCACCTGGAACAGTGAAGGTGTGAAAAAAGGATCTCCAAGCAACCTGAAGAACTTAGGTATGGGAACTCTGAATTGATGCAGATGAATCCAAATGATGAGCTTTCCCAGTGTTCCAGAGTCTGCTTGTTGGCTTCTTTATTTCAAGTGGTTCTCTAGAAAATTGCTTTTTTCCATCAAATAAACTAACCCAGAACCCTTAACCAACTCTTGCAAAATAGCCTCTCCCTCCCTCCCTTCCACCCATGGTTTGTTTTGGGTTGACAGTAAAAGACAAGACAGATTGTTGACTTTACCAGAAAATTTGGGGAGGGGAGCGCTGTGGACAGATTTTGCTGCTGTAGCTGTGAGGTGAACAAAATCCTCAGATTGCATGTCCCCTATTCTCAGGGCAAAAACACTTATTTTGGGAGCAATGTGGGTGGGTTTTGAGGCGCTTTTCTGTTTTTGTTTTAAAGCATTTGGTAAGAAGACACTTGACTTTGAAATTTTACTTTCATATGTACTGGCTTGAGAACTCTGACCTCCCACCTCTGCTCAATCCACCTTGTCAGCTTTCATTTTTAACTAAGTAATCAACTGGTTGACATAACTTGCTTATTTTAAAAGCAATCATATGGGAGTAATTTGGCCTTTTTTTTTTTATCAAGTCGAGTGTTAATTATTTTGATCTGCCTCTTGAATGGTGGGTTGTTAATAGTAATATTAGTCACAGCTGGGCTGTGAGTGCTTGATTCCAGATTCCTTGGTTGAATGTTTCATAGGTCAGTAAACAATTTTCTGATGAAAATGATTTATTTAAAGCCTAATTCTTGACCTCTGTCTTCCCCCAGTGCCTTAGGATAATTAAATGCTCAGTACTGTACCTCTAGTTACTTGCTGTTCAAGAATTCCTCATTTCAATGTTCATATAATATGCAGAAAGAATTATGTATCCTAGAAGGAAAGCTTTGTAAATACTGGGGGTGTTTAATTCAATTTAAATTCATTTAGGAGGGACTAGTACCATGGATGGAGTGACTGCATTATAATTCACCATGCAAGTGAAGCATTTGAAAAAAATTTGACATTCTTGACTGGGTTTATTGTCATTCATAATAGTATATTAGGTTTCTTAGCTCAAATGGTCTAATGTGTATACATTTAATATCATTTAAGACAGACTCTGGTTATCTCATGTAAGTGACAGTGGCTCTGTGAGAACTATAACTTCCCAGAAATATAAGGAAAAACAGGAACTAGGGTCAAAAGCCCCACAGGGTATAAAAAGGTCATAACCTTTCTCAGAGGAGGCAAACTTAACTGATAAACTAGTTTTTGAAGAGCACTTTATTACATGAAGGAATGTAGTAACAGGACTGAAAGCAAACATATAGCAGTAGTAAAGGTTAAATCAGTTGTATGTCCTGCTATGGGGGGAGATTAAAGGATGCGGTTTTGTATAAAATTATTTAATTATAAGTAGGCTAAAAATGCTCTGTTTTTGCATATCAAAAAGGTACAGATCTTCCTCAACTTAACAGTAAGTTGAAAATGCATTTAATGCACCTAACCCACAGAGCATCATAACTTAGCCTAGTCTACCTTAAACATGCTCAGAACACTTAAAAATAGCCTACAGCTGGGCAAAATCATCTAGCACAAAGCCTATTTTATGATAGTGCTGGAAATATCATGTAGTTTATTAATTACTGTCCCAAAAGTGGAAAACAGAATGGTGGTCTGGGTACAGTAGTGTATGGCTGGTTTCCCTCGTGAATGCATGGCTGATGGGAGCTTCAGTGGCAGCCACTGCCCGGCATCACCTACTGTGTATCCCTAGCCCAGCAAAAGATCAACATTCAAAGTTTGAAGTGCGGTTTCAAGTGGAAGAATGGTAAGTTGAACCACTCTAAGTTGGGAACGGTCTTCACTGTATTTTATGACATCTTGCACGTATACATATGTTTAAGTAGGATTTGGGCTTCCCTGGCGGCTCAGATGATAAAGAATCTGCCTGCAATGCAGGAGACCCAGGTTGGATCCCTGGGTCGGGAAGATCCCCTGGAGAAAGGGAGTGGCTACTCACTCCAGTATTCTTGCTTGGAGAATTCTATGGACAGAGGAGCCTGGTGGGCTGCAGTCCCTGGGTCACAAAGAGTCGGACACGACTGAGTGACTAAGCACACATAAGTAGGATTTACACTTGGATATGTGAGCAAAATCAAGAAGCCATGTCAAAGTCTAAAGATCCAATTTTTTTTTCTTGCCACACCAGTTCCCCAGACCACAGCTCGAACCCCTGCCCCCTGCATTGGAAGCGCAGAGTCTTAACCACCAGCTTGCCATGGACGTTCGCTCTTATATCCTTTAATATTGAAGTAATGTTGTCAATATTTTCTTAGATGACAAAAATACCATCTTCTTGAAGATCTTGAGAATGAAGCTCTAAGTGAATCAATAAAATCTTTTAGATGATAAGTAATGAGAGGACAAAGATGTTGAAATGCAAATACTTAACAATGCTTTTGTGAAATGAAGACATTCCATTAGACCTTGGTGTGGTGGGTGAAAAGAATGTGATGTATTCAGCATGGATGTTGGAAGTTCTGTAAAATATGCTGCATCACTGGCCCTGGGGATTCCAGGTGGCCCAGTGGTAAAGAACGCCTGCAATGCAGGAGATGCCGGTTCAATCCCTGAGTCAGGAAGATGCCCTGGAGAAGGAAATGGTAACCCGCTCCAGCATTCTTGCCTGGAAAATCCCATGGACAGAGGAGCCTGGTGGGCTGCAGTCCATGGAGTCAGACATGACTTAGTGACTGAGCATGCACGCATCCTTATCAAAGGGTTTGGTTTGACCACTCAGATAATTGAGATTGAAGGATGGTTTGACCATCCAGATAATTGAGATAATTGAGATTAAATTAAGACTTCAGATGCTGCCAGGAAAAATAATAGCATATACATTTCATCCCCAGTTCTGTTTCAAGATGATTCACAGTTGGCAGATAGACAGCATAGAGTTTAACCACTAGGCATTTTTTTTAATCCCTTTTATTTGAAAATCTCAGCAAATACTTTACGTGAAATATTATAGGTGAGGGAGGGGCTCATTTTTCCGGTCTGCCCAGCACAGTCCAGCCAGGTTCACACCTGTTGCCAGCGTGATTGTTAATGGTACCTTTTTTCACTCTCTTAATGTGTTCTGGTGTGGGCTGTAATTTATGGTCACCTTAAGGACAGGAAATGGTATATTCACAAAAAGAACTCAATAATTTAAAATGATTTAAGAGTCTTGCTCCAAAAAAAAAAAAAAAAGGGGGTAAGTGAACTTGCAAATCTTTTCTAGACGTGACTTAGCATAAGGTTGAGGAATGAAGCAGCAGCAGGTTGATGTCCTGGCAGGTTCTGTGTATGTCGGAAGAGCACTAGAGGCAAGAAAGCCATCTAGATGATGTCTAGAAAGAAACACTCAGAATTGACTCTGATGACATGCCAAGGCCACCATTATGACTAGCACTTCTGTCACTGGCTGCGCACACAGCTGCAGTAGGTGCAGAACAGTCAGGGCTTATGTCCTGGGAGGGGTTTTGTGGGCTCTAAAGTGTCTTCCTCCCTCCATAGTGCTTCTGCCTGAGAGTTGAATATGCAACTGCCTTCCTCCAGGACTTGCCAGTGTTTTTGTCTTTGAAATGACCAACAGGGAATCTTTTCTTCTTTGTGAACCTCTTTCCAGGGAACAACAAAGAACAGCAAAGAAGTGCTCTCTTCTGTTTTATTTGTGCATTAAAAAAAAAAAAAAACTGGTTACAATACTATAGGGCGAAACTATGAATTATGGTTTTGTGCTCAGTGATCAAATATCCTCAGCCTAGGGAACACCATAATACCCAAGTTGTATAGCAATATCCAAATAGTGCAGAGGAGGTGTTTTTTGGATCAGATTTATGTGTTTATTATGATGGCATGTTTAGTGGACTTCGAGCTGGGAGACTGATTTCTGGGCTACATTGGATGACCTTGGATAAGTCACTTAATCCCTCTGTGCTTTAGGTCCCTTTTCTATTTTTTGAGGCTTAACACAGCTATAGAAATCCTCTTCTGGGGTTGAAGGAGTGAACTGCTGGCTTCCAGGAGATGTATTCACTCACTCAGCCTTGTGTCTCACTTGCTAAAACAGGAGAGGTCATGGAGGGCTTTGTAAGTGCCTTCAGCTCTAACCCTTGCCCCAAGCAGAATGAGATTCCGAATGCGGAAAGTTCCCTGGACAGGAATGTGCAACCTAAGTGCAGTGGGAGGTAAGAGGGCCTGGAACTGGCCTGCCTGCAGGACTATTTTTAGTTCTGGGGCACTAGGGTGGGTCAGCTCCTTTTCCAGGGCAGTGTTTTAAACTAGAGCCTTGAGTGGCAGGCCCCTCTGGGGAAGCTTTAAATTGGGCCAGGATGGGGTCCCAGTCCAGCCCTGGCTGATGATAGGAAAACTTAGTTTGGGCAGCAGTGGTAGGGCAGTTACAAGTTATTTACAAGCAGAGTATCTCAGTTGAGAAACCTGGATTACCTTGGAGCAGTCAGAAAGTGCTTCTTAAGCAGTGTGGTTCAGAGAGACATGACAGAATAGGGCAAGGAGCAAGGACAGACCCACAGATCCCCGTATTTTAAAAGCACCTTCGTTCATTAAGTCCAGATTTGAATCATCTCAGCCTGCTTTCCGTGGAGCCCTGTCCCCTTGGAGTTCATTGTCAGAGAGCTTCACCTGTGGACCTTTATGGTCATGGGAACAGGTTATGGTCATCCTGCTGTCAGTGGTGATTAGAACACTTTTTAGGCTTTTCTTACCTTAATCAATTGCAAGCGATTTGGCCTCAATTCTTTTCGATATTATATAGAGAAAGACCATAGTATATTAGACCTGGAGCTAGCCCGAAACTTAAGTTCGTTGCTTGGACACAGTTTATGAAGTTGGTCCTAGGGACTTACCTCTGTCCTGCTAGGCTGGCGGTGAGAGTAGATTAGTCTGGCAGTGGTCCTGGGAAGAATGTTTTGCTTTAGTTAACTACCGTTTAACTCATCACTGCTTTTCAGTTCTCTACCCTTTGATAGAATGGGAATCATTTTCTGTTTGTCTGTGGTAGAAGTTTAAAATTCATTTCCAAAGCACAAGTCTGCAAAGGGGCTCCATTTATTTGTCTAGAAATGTCCCCCCATTAGCCTTGGCAGGCCTCCAGCCTTGCAGACGTAATGGACCGAAAACTCTGCTAGTTCCCAGATTTTGGCATTCATACATTGGAATGTACAAACTGAACCACCCCCACAGAGGTAGACAAAACTGTAGTCTCATAATTTACAAAAATACAGCTACTCTATTTGGCCTGCTACTATATGCAGAATGTAGAAGTTGCCTTTGAACTCAGAGAAGTGGGCTTGGAGAAGAGAAAGTACACTGCAGAAGGAATTCAAAGTGATCAGGAGACCTACCTAAGAACCTCTAAGGACTTCCGTTGACTAAGAAATCAGAGGTTTAGTCTGAAGGCCGTTTCCAGCCCTCCTATTCATTCACACATTTATTGAGAACTCAGCCAGGTACTGCGGCCCTAAGGACACTCCGGAGAATAAAAGAAACTGTTGATTGCCAGAGGAGCATTAAGTCTTGGAGCTCATTTGGGGACCGATGTTCCTCAGCTCTGCCCTCCACTAGAAGTCCCTGGGTGCCCCTGAGAAGCAGAATCGTGGGAACATAAGATGTTAGAGCTCTTTTGAATGTTAGAGCCAGAGGGGAGGTCAAAAATCATTTAACACACGAGGTCATTGAGACTAAGACAGCCAGTTACTTGCCCCGCTTCACCCAGCTGCCTTGTTGCAGAGCCAGTTCGAGGACCAAGGCTTCTCATCTTTATTGCTCTTTAAATGATACTGTGCTACTTGTGCTCTCTTTTTGGCCTCAATAGAACTTGGGAGACTTATAAATCCAAAGATGTTCGGGAATGTCTCTTAAGGCCAACAGGTTGGGAACCACTGAACTGAACCATTGAAAACATATGTGTGTGCTTTAATGAAATGACAACATTTGGCGCTTTGGTCTTGGAACTTAATGTTATGATCTGAAATGCTTTTAAACTTGAGTCACCTCAGTGCATACCTGATCCATGCGTGGCTTCATTACATACTTTTGACCTGAAATACATAAAGCTGATAAGGACTTGAGAAGGCTGCTCTGATAGCATGTAAACAATTGGAGGGCTGATGAATGTCCTGCTGTATCCTTGTTGTCCAGCTCTTGAGGGATTGCTTCTTAACATTTCATCAGCCAGTCATTCGCCATTTCTGATCTGACTGTCTAAAAAGCACACCCTCTAACCTAACATCCAGTAGAGGATGTTGCTCCATCTTTTTGCAGGGAAAAAGCATGTGAAACAGCTGCAACTATTTAGAAAAGATGAGTAATGCAGAAAATAGTGCATATTTGCAGGTTTTAACAGACTGGTTTCCTTTTCTAACAAAAAATAAAGGAAAATAATCAGTCTGTAGGTTTGGAAGACTTTTGAAAATAAAATCACTCTAACTTTGGTTTATTAAATGATGGAAATTCTTAAGACTTTCATGTTCTGAAGAGATTGACCACTCAGTGTTTCTATTGAACATCAGAATAAAAATGGAGTAATTTGAGTATGAAAGATCAGTAAGTCAGAGGGTATTCTGGCAAGAAATCTCAAATTGAACAGGGCTTTCCAACAGATGGTTTTGACATGGAAGCTTGGTAGGATATTGTTATAACTGCAATGGAAATGGGAATGGGTGGGGTGGGTTGGTGGAATAATCCATACTAGACTCTGAGCTCCTTTAGGGCAGAGAGTATGCTTATTTTTTTCCTCACCATCTGGCACCATGCCTGACACATACTGGGTCCCCAGTAAATGTTCATTGAGTGACTAGAGAAAGAAAACTTGTGGAGATAGGTACAGCAAGCAAGGTAGTGACCTGTGAAGTCGCTCAGTCGTGTCCGACTCTTGGCGACCCCATAGCCTACCAGACTGCTCAGTCCATGGAATTTTCCAGGCAAGAGTACTGGAGTGGGTGGCCATTTCCTTCTCCAGGGGCTCTTCCCAACCCAGGGATCGAACCTGGGTCTTCCACACTACAGGCAGACGCTTTACCGTCTGAGCCAACAGGAAAGCTCAGGTAGTAGTGAATGACTAATGATACTGGGATAAAAAGGGGAAGTTTTTAAAAGGTGGAAGCCACAGGTTGTATCTATAGGCAGTCACCAAAACTACAGTTGAGGTAGAATGAAAGATTAAGAAAAAACTAATTAGGGATGTTGAAAAAATCACTTATTTGTCTTTGGGGCTAAAATTCTGCAGCTGTAATCAGGGGAAAAGCTCAGCCCAGCAGCCTGAGTGATGAATGAAAAGAATTTTTCAGAATGAAAATAAATCAACAAGCTCTGTGACTCTCCAGTGGAAGGCCAATTGCTGCCTCCCAGCATCTTTAAGAATGACGTTTTACTCACCCAAGCCATTCTCCTCTAAAATGAATTGCTAATGTTTGCCTTAGTAGTATCTCTTGTTAGAGAATGAGACTGCCTTAAATTTCTTACTCAGGTTTTAGCTGTGTCAGAAGCAGTGGATATTCTTAGATTTTCAACAGCATTCATATCTGGATGTCTTTGGGATAATTTGTTGTGTTCTGATCCGGAAAGTTGATTATGTGTTTCTTTTACCATTTCTGAAAGATGTGATTCACACGAGAGTTATTAAAAAACGAGGCGAGTGTTATCGGATTCTTATTTACCATTTCATTCCAGTTTTATAAGTGTGTGTGTGTGTGTGTGTGTGTGTGTATGGAAGTTCAGAATGCTCTGGCTAAATTCTAGGATGAAAACAGGAAGTAGTGACTATATTTAAGTGTTTTCTTATTTGAGGGATTAAAACCCATGTTTTAGAGTTTGTCCTGTTTTGGTCATCACTCCCAATTTAAATGGCATTGTTGTTTTCTGGTGGCTAGAGCAGCTTGTGGAGACCAATAACTTGTGTGAAACTTGTATGTGAGGCCATTTCAGATGGTATTCTTAACTCTAAGATGTCTCTGGGTGGCATTCAGCATACTCTTTGGCCTATCTGACTGACTCAGTAATTCCACTCCTAGGTACATACTTAAGAGAAATGAAGCCTTTTGGGCAAAAAAAGAAAAACAAAACACGTAAATTTGGGGATTACTGAGATTTTAGTGTTGTAAAGATGGTTTCCTATTTAATGTTTGTATCCAGTATCAAAATAAAACCTACTATAATATTTGTGACAACATGATCCACAGTTGTCACAAGGTGGAAACAATCTAAATGTTCATCAACTGATCAACGCATAAACAAAATACAGGCCTACCTCATTTTATTGTGCTTTACTTTATTACACTTCACTGATACTTGCATGTTTTTTTTTTTTAATATACAAATTGAAGGTTTGGCAACCCCGCATGTTGACTAATCTGTCAGTGCCACTCTCTTGATGTTAGTTGCTCACTCCATGTCTCTCTGTCACATTTTGGTAATTCTCACAATATTTCAGACTTTCTTTATATTTGTTCTGGTCGGTAGTCTTTGTTACTATTGTAATTGGTTCTGGCATTTTTTTAGCAGTAAAGTATTTTAAAATTAAGGTCTGTACTAAAGAAGGAATGTAAAATTAAGGCATAGCACAGTGTAAACATGGGGTTCCTGGTGGCTCAGGCGGTAATTCAGTTTATTGTGGTGGTCTGGAACCAAACCTGCAGTATTTCTGAGATATTCTTCTTTGCTATATCCATACAATGAAATATTATATAGCCATAAAAGGAAATGCTATATAGCCACAAAGAGGAATGAAGCACTGATATATGTTACAACACAGATGAACCTTGAAATCTTCATGCTTTGTGAGAAAAGCCAGTACAAAAAGACTGTATATTGTATGATTCCTTCTGTATGAAATGTCCAGAATAGGTAAATCCATAGAGTCAGAAAATAGATTACTGGTTGTCTAGGGCTGATGTGTGTAGGCAGTTGGATGGGGGAGAGTGATGGTGACTACTAATAGGCATGAGATTTCTTTTGGGGGTGAGGGAAATGTTTTAGAATTAGATAGTTGTGATGGTTGCAAAACTCTATGAACATACCAGAACCCAGTGAATTGTACACTTTAAATGGGCAAAGTGTATAGTATGTGAATTATATTAGGATTTTTAGAAGTTGGTGCGGTGGATGTGGAAAGAAGCATGTTAGTGTCGTTTCTGATGTCCAGTTCTCAAATGGCTAATGTCAGGGTTCACCTGACTGATGGGATTCAAGAATTACAACCTGGACCAGAAGAGACCAGAGTGCTGCGGCTGCTGCTGCTTCAGCCATGTCTGACTCTGTGCGACCCTATAGATGGCAGCCCACCAGGCTCCCCCTTAACCAAATAAGTTGTGCCACCTTGCACAAGTTCATCCACATTGGCAGGGAACTTCATTTCCTCTTCTACAGACTGAGGAAACGTGATCTCAAGATCATTAAGTTCCTTCTAGTTTTTAGTACTTGGAAACTTTGATAGCATTACTAACATACAAGCTTATTTCACCGTTTTCCATTCCCAGAGAATGAAGGGTGATGTTGGGAAATGAGCAGTGGAAAAAACAGCATATCCTTTTTCATAATAAAAGGATTGAGGATGTCTGGAGAAGGGTGAAAGAAAGAAATGGAACTTGGCTTAGTCTCTTTGAGCTGCTATAACAAAAATACCATAGATTTGGTGACTTAACAGAATTTTTTTCCCACAGTTCTAGAGTCCAAGACCATGGTGCCAGGAGAGTCTAGTGAGTGTCTAGAGTCAGTGTCTTGGAGAAGGAAATGGCAGCCCACTCCAGTATTCTTGCCTGGAGAATCCTGTGGATGGAGGAGCCTGCTGGGCTGCTGTCCACGGGGTGGCACAGATTCGGACACGACTGAGGCGACTTAGCATGCATGAATGCATTGGAGAAGGAAATGGGAACCCACTCCAGTGTTCTTGCCTGGAGATTCCCAGGGACGGAGGAGCCTGGTGGGCAACATCTATGGGGTTGCACGGAGTCTGAGGCGACTGAAGCGACTTAGCAGCAGCAGCAGAGTCACTGTCTAGTGAGAGCCCCTGGAATATTTTTATAAGGTCCCTTATCCCATTCATGAGGGCTCCACCCTCATGACCTAATCACCTCCCGAAGGCCCCAGCTCCAGATACCATCACACTGGGGGGTTAGGTTTCAACATAGGAGTTTGGGAGGTGGAGGTACACAAATATTCAGCCGATAGCAGAGCTATATGTTTGAAAAAAACAAATATGGTTTTTCAGACTGTTGGGCAAGGGCACGAATGTCAGGGTAATTTGTATTAGTGATCCAGGCCAGGAATTGACAATAATTTACCCATGCACCCCTTGGCCTCTCTGTCATGGCATTCCCAGCTCTCAGTCATTCCTCAGTTTTCTGTCCCTCATCACCATTTGTTTTTACCAATAGGAGCATCGTCTCTGGCACACACACCGCACACACCAAACTCCTTCTGCCCTTAGGCTGGCTTGCCTGACTTGACTTACCTGTTATTTGTTTTATTTATTTATTTTTGGCCAAGGGGCCTGTGAGATCTTAGTTCCCCCACCAGGGATGGAACCCGCACCCCCTGCAGTGGAAGCACAGAGTCTTAACCACTGGATTGCCAGGGAAGTCCCTGACTTAACCTGTTCTTTGTAGTGGGAGGCAGCTATGCAGATCCACAGCAGCACCCATTCATCCCTCTGAGAGGAAGCAAGGAGGGTACAAGCTTTTTCTGAAAAGTCATCATCATGGAGGTTTTCAGGAAATAAAGCTTGTGTGAGCAAGCCATCCCAGGGGACCGTTTTCAGGACATCTCTCATCAAGGAGGCTCGTTCCCCTCAGAAATGCTGGCAGCATGTAGGCTTTCCACCCCCTTCTTTAGCAAGGCATTACTTAGTATCCAAATCAGGGCCCTTTAAAATTGTAAAACCGTGCTGAACTTGTTCTTACCAGCATAGAACATTTGTATTGTGTTTGTGTTACATGTAGGGTACAGGTTTGGCAAGTTACTGTTGGCTCCAGCTTCTTCCCTTCTCTGTCCTTTTTCTTCATGGTTTTGGTTTCTGTATTGTTTCCCTTATGGCTCAGCTGGTAAAGAATCCACCTGCAATGTGGGAGACCTGGGTTCGATCCCTGGGTTGGGAAGATCCCCTGGAGTAAGGGAAAGGCCACCCACTCCAGTATTCTGGCCTAGAGAATTCCAGGGACTGTATAGTCCATGGGGTCGACTGAGCGACTTTCAAATTGTGTTTAATTTGTTTAGGGGTCTTTTCCTTGCTGAGTCCTGCCTTGTCACTTGTTCTCTTTTGGGAGAGATGAGCAACTGTGGCATGGGTACTGTAAAATGAATGAATGAGAAAACTTATGCAATTTTGTTTTCCAGAAACTTTGGTTATTTTGGTCTTTGATATTACCCAGGTTTTCTTCCATTTCATTTCCCTGGAGTACTTCAGACAGCAGTGGTGTTTTTCCTGGTGTGTGCTTCTTCTAAAGGCATGTGGTTTGAGAGATTGCTCCACTTCAGGATCTTATTTTCGCTTTCTTCTTGGATGTTTCAGATCAATTTCCTTCACTAGGATAGGGTTGTCTTGAGAGAAATAAAGAATGATCTGAAGTGCAGATAGCAGAGTGTCTCTCCCCAAATGAGAAAGTAGGTGTTTGAAGAAATAAGCCCACTTTGAGAAATAGACCTTATTTTCATGTTTACTTAACTCTTCTCTTTTAAATCTTCTGGGATTAACATTTTTGGTAATATGAATCAGCCCTTTGATGTCCTTTGAAAGGAAAAAACAGCACTCTGGTCAGTTGTATCTCTGGTATGGACACCACACTCAGGTGAAAGGAAGAGGAATGTTTTGTTGAAACATAAAATCTAAGGATTTAAATGTATACAAAAGAAGCCAGTTTTCCCTAATGAATTGCCCCACTGATCTCTCTCTGAACACATCTAGAACTTTTCGTGAAGCTCTTGGGTTGTAGCCTCAGACAACTGTTGACCTTACCCTTGTGACATTAAAATGTTATGTGTTGGTTGTGTTGCTTCCTCTAAAAAGGAAATATTTGGGGTTACAGATTTGTCTAGATGATTATTCTCTTACACATCAAACAAACTTATAAAATGTTCTAAACATCTCTGTGAAAATATCTTGGAAATATTTATTCTCTTGCCTAATTAAATAGAATGATAAAAATCATAATTAATTAGTTAAAGAAGACCCAGGGCCATCATGAAAATCATTTAATAAATGATGCTCTAACGTGGTCATGTCCTTAGGGCTTTTTGAAGGAACTCTTTGCCCCTAAGCTAAATGGCCCCATACTGTTCTGCCGCTGTGGCTTCTGCCTCCCTTTTCAGCCGTCACTTGAGCTGTCATTGATTTGGGTTCCCTCTTTGTCCTTTTTCACCCAAGGCAGAACTGAATGTCTAGAAATCAGACAGCAGCAGCAGAATGGGTTAAATAGGCAACTGGAATATTTGTGTGCAAAATAAAGGCTATGTCCCAGAGGGTGGCTCCAATATTCTACAGTAAATTTCACAGACTTTGTCCCTGCACCCCACCTCCACCCCCCATTGTTGTTGTTGTTAAAGTCAGGCTTCTCTTGCTCATTGGGTTGTCTCAAAAGTTGAAGCAATGTGTAAGTGAGAGATTGCTATGCTTCTGGGGTTGTTTATTGAATGAGTTTAATATATGAGGAGTCAATAAAAAGAATACTCTTAAAGCCTCTTTTAAAACTTTGGCATTCTGCTTATCTCTTTTGTATCTTTTAAGGTTCAGTGCCAGTATACGGGAGCACGGGTACATGGTAAATGCTTTCTGTTAGCACCCTCCATAAATTGTATATTCAGGGTCCCATTCATTCAAATGCATATTCTCCTTGCCTCACCAACCCGGCAAGCTCTGGTTTATTAGATGAACAGGAATTTTCTCCTTTGCCAAAATATTTGGTGTTCTGTCTCCTCCGTCGGGTTTATTTTTGTAAATATGCAGTGATTTCACCTTTATCATAAAGTTGGCCAGCCTACTTGATTCGGAAATGAGCCCTACTGGTTTCTACTTCCCAGGGTCCCCTCTGGAACCCTTCTTATGAATAGGAATTGCATTGACAAGCACCAGTCTCGGGCAGTGGCTGTTTGTAAAGATGGCCTACACATGTTGGCCGAAACAGTTTCACCCTTGAGTTACTTCAAAACTGACTGGTGGGTACCATCTGGTGCCAGTGATTTATCTACTCCTGGTTTGTGATTAGATGCATAGCATCGTGTTTACCACCATTTGATCTAGTACCTCTGACCTGCCGAGTTCAGTGTTCTGCTTTGGGAATGCGAACCTCCAAGACAAAGAATTCATTCAGTCTCTCAACCCGTCTCCTTTTTAGCTCTGTGACTGTGATTAAGTGAGTCCTTGGATGCTCTAAATGGCTTCCTCTCTTCGATAGAAAGAGCCTGTTACTCTGTTGACTTGGCAATCTCTTGCAAGTTGCTCCTGCCTAATTTTGATTTTGTGTCTAACCTGCATGTCTTTTGGGCTTTTCTATATACCCAGTCTGGAATTAGCTTTTTATTTCATCAAGATACCTTCACTTCTTTTTTACTCTGGCCTTTTAGCTGTGCTGAAGTTTCTCTCAGAGTTCTCTCTCTCTCTCCAGCCCTCTTTCAAAATATAAGTGCTTGGGAGCACTTAACTCTGAAGTAACAGGTAAAGGACTCTTCCCCTCACCCCCGATTTTCAAACTAGTCTCCAGACATCTAGCATGTTGTTTACTTTTTGAACTCTTTTTTTTTTTAATCCCTCAATAATGCCTGGTTTTATCATAGCTTCTTACTCTAAAATGGGGGTGGGTGGGAATCCATGCATTGTGTTTTGCACTTTTCTTTTCCTCTCCCGATGAGTTGTTGAATTGCATAGGGCTGTGATCCCCATTATATACTCTTTATCCTGTTCCTCAGTGCCGGAGTTCTGTACACTACTCAGGATCAAGGCCAGGGTATCTCAGGCCCCTGTTCTCCCCTCCCTCCCTCCCTCCCTGCATATCCCACCCCCCCCCACCATAAAAACACTTGTTCAGGAAGCATTTTTTTATCTCTCCAAACCTTGCCTACACATCCTGGCAAGTAAGTATTATGGTGATGAATTTTCCTTTTCTCACTCATGTCCATAAACCTTAGGCACAATTGTGAGGGATAATAGAGGGAAATCTATGGTCCCAGTCTAAAACCTAGTAGAGGAAGACCTGTTTGACAGAAATAGCAAAGAAATAAAGCGAGTAGAAGGAGGTGATCAGGTAATAAACTGACAGACGCTCTGAGGTCAATATACTCTCATCAGCAACATCAAAAAATCAGCACTTAAATGCACCACAATTGTGCAGGGAGCTGTCATTTCCATCTTTGTTCTCCCTTCCTTTGATGTGATAGGGAACGAATTCCCTTCATCTCAGGGTGAGTGTTTTTTTTTTTCCCCCTGGTTTTTATTTGACACACATTTATCCTTAGATATTCTAAATTTCTGAATCATTCACCTTTATCTTATAGAGCAGAGTGTTCTTTCAACAAAATGATTGGCTAGTAAGAAAGAACTGATCATTTGTCAGGATAGTGCAGTTAACTTGGTACGTACTCCAGGCATGCATATTCTTTTTTTAAAGTAAGATGCTTATTTAAGTAAGTAAATAGGAGTGTCTTATTTCAACCTTTTGATTTGTATTTATGAGTGCAGGAGTCCTAGAATGCAAATGATTCATACTTTACGTGTAAGAATACTTAGGTATTGATGCAGAGTTGATTCCTCAAAATATTAGGCTAGGCTATTGCTGGTATTTCACCCTTTTGACCTGAAATAATGGCAGCTTCATATGAATCAACCTTTATTATTTTGTTGTTTTTTTTTTTAAATCTCCCAACAGTATAATAGTCATTTTAAAACTAAAGAAAAGGTTCTCTAACCTGTAATCCCAGAGTGATATTGCTATAGCCTGAATTTTTACCAAGGGACAGTCTGTGTTTTGGCTAAATTAAGCTAAATTGCTGGTTTTTTCTGTAATTTTTAGAAATAATGGTTCCTAAGCCTAATAATAGTAGCTGTAGTAGTAGTAGCAGAAGTAATAATCACAACAGGAAAATACTCTTCCTTTAATTAAATATAGTTGAACCCCAAGGCATAGAAAGGATCCCCCTTCTGAGAAATACACAGCCATTCCTTGGGGTGGGGGTTTATGGTTACAAGATCCCCCAGGAAACCAAAATCCACAAACATCCTAGCACATCGTTCCACATGCTTTAACTCATCTGTAGATTATTTATAATACCTCAATTCAGTTCAGTCGCTCAGTTTTGTCTGATTCTTTGCAACCCCATGAACTGCAGCACACCAGGCCTCCCTGTCCGTCACCAACTCCCAGAGTCCACCCAAACCCATGTCCATCGAGTCAGTGATGCCATCCAGCCATCTCATCCTCTGTCGTCCCCTTCTCCTCCTGCCCTCAATCTCTCCCAGCATCGGGGTCTTTTCCAGTGAGTCAGCTCTTCGCATTAGGTGGCCAAAGTATTGGAGTTTCAGCTTCAACATCAGTCCTTCAAATGAACACCCAGTACTGACCTCCTTTAGGATGGACTGGTTGGATCTCCTTGCAGTCCAAGGGACTCTCAAGAGTCTTCTCCAACACCACAGTTCAAAAGCATCAATTCTTCGGCACTCAGCTTTCTTTATAGTCCAACTCTCACATCCATACAAGACCACTGGAAAAACCATAGCCTTGACCAGACGGACCTTTGTTGGCAAAGTAATGTCTTTGCTTTTTAATATGCTGTCTAGGTTGGTCATAACTTTCCTTCCAAGGAGTAAGTGTCGTTTAATTTCATGGCTGCAGTCACCATCTGCAGTGATTTTGGAGCCCAGAAAAATAAAGTCAGCCACTGTTTCCACTGTTTCCCCATCTATTTCCCATGAACTGATGGGACTGGATGCCATGATCTTAGTTTTCTGAATGTTGAGCTTTAAGCCAACTTTTTCACTCTCCTCTTTCACTTTCATCAAGAGGCTCTTTAGTTAACACAATGTAAATATTATATAAATAGTTGCTGGACATTGAGTGGGCTTCAGCTTTTGAAATGGCCTTTCCTCACTACATTGAAACCGATTCCAGAATATGATTGAAAATCTTGAACTGTGGTAATGCAAAAACTGAAGCTCCAATCCTTTGGCCACCTGATGTGAAGAGCTGACCCATTGGCAAAGACCCTGATGCTGGGAAAGATTGAGGGCAGGAGAGGAGGGGGCAACAGAGGATGAGATGGTTGGATAGCATCACCGACTCAATGGACATGAGCTTGAGCAAGCTCTGGGAGATGGTGAAGGATAGGGACGCCTGGCATGCTGCAGTCCATGGGGTCACAAAGAATCGGACATGACTGAGCGAATGAACAACAATGCATATGCTCCTGTAACATTGGCTGTAGTTTGGGATCATGCTACCTTGACTCAGAGTTAGAACGTAAGATTAAATAGATTTTATTTTTCAAGTGAAAAATAAAAATACAATTTTTCAAGTGCACAATTTATGGTTCTATGAAAAGGGACAAAGAAAGCTATTTTCTATTCATTATTGCTAGTTACCAATACTCATTTAAGTACACTAAAATGTTTTCTAATTCAAACAGATAAGCACACTGTTATCTTTAAAAGAGATGGACATTTAATAACACTTGGCATTTGTTTTCATCCTCAAAGACAGTTTAAAAAATTGCCTCTCTTGGGTTACTGTGGGATCTGGAAAAACTACAAACTTGCACAAATATATGTGTGTCTGCAAGGAGAAGGTTACTTTAGTTTTATTTTCCTTTGAAGTACCTTTAAGAACCACGTACCATTGTTCGTTTTTCACATAGGATAAAACATCTTCAAGGAGAGGAGCCGAAAACAAGTATATTAAAGTGACATACTCTTTTCTGGCAGAAAGTCCCAGTATGAAACTGGGTCCTTGAATTTTGCAAAGGAGACTGTATTTATTGCCCTTCTTTTCTAAGAGGGGCCATTTTAATAATTTTGCTATCACTTCAAAGACTTTTCACAATAATTATAGTCAGTAATTGCAGTAGTAATGCAGTATGCCATCTGCAGACTCTGTGTAATGGAAACTAAAGAGAAAAACATGTCCCTCTGCTTGATGGGGGTTACCGTGAACTTGGGGCCCTGGTGCTAGCATCAGCTTTGGGTGGCCCTCCCAGTACTCAGCCTTGGGTCCTATACCAGTTTCCTTTTTTTCCCCTGGACCCATTTCTCTTTAGTTTTTGCTGTCTCTCTCTCCCCTACCCCTGCCACCAGCACCTCCCCCATCCCCCTTTACGGATGGGTCACCTTCTCAGACTGGAGGAGTAGTTGGAACTTCTTTGGGATCAGATATTTGACCAGATCAATTGCTTTATGAAGGAGTAGTTGGCCAATGGCCCCAAAGATTTATGGAAAACAAGTTGGATATTGAAATAATGAAACAGATGCTTACTCTCCCATTGCTCCAGGCTGTGGAAAGCTGTTTGATGCCTTGAATTTGTGAACATCAGGCCTCCAGACTGTGTCCTGGCCAGATTCAGATTCTCATGGTCTGGTGGCTCTCTTAGGTCCTGTGACTGTTCTTTAGTGTCTCCAATGGCAGCTCTAGGGCAGGAACCTTCCTGTCTTCTTTGAGGCTCAAACCAGAATGGCCTCTCTCCTTTCATCCCCACCCAAAGCAAAAAATGGAACAGGAAACCCCTTTATACCTAGTTTTCTGACAGTTCTGCAGGAAACAGGGCCAGATCACCTCCAATGTACTAGTTGCTTTCTGGAACATTCATATCTATCTCTGTGGCCCTGGATCTGGCAGGCCTATATCTGAGGATGGTCAGGAATTGAATAGGCCTGTGGGGACTTGAACACAGCAAACAACTGGCTTTTCTCTTTTCCTTGTCACTTGCTGGCAAGGGCAATCACTTTTCCATCTTCTTCTGTAAATTTGTGTTTGTGTCATAAATAAGTAATCACATTAATCCGTTAATTTAGTGCCCAAGATCTGCCCTTACTTTTCCCTTCTCTGTGATACTTAAACCAGAGGAAAATGGTAGGTGACTGGCATGGCAGCCCAGCCGAAGAATTTCCTAACTGATACTTTACATTTAAGTACCTTTTTATTGGAGTTTCAGAGCCCAGAACAAACAGGGATTTTTTCCTAGCATGGTAGAAAGGAATTGTATACTATCTCAGTTCCTTTGCTGTTTGGTGTGTCAGTCACTTGAGGGCATAGAAGCTCCTCTCCTGAGACCACAGCAGCAAAAATTGAATGGGGTGTCACACCAGTGATTTATTGACTATTGGATATTAAGGTTAGGAAAGTTCATCATCAAGGGATCAGGTTTAGATTCACAGACTTCTCAAAAATCAAAGCATGAACATTGTCTGCAAGATGGGGTTTTAAAATTAATTTGAGTGGTTAGTGACCTGATTTGGCAAGCCGAATAGCTAAAGCATTTGTGTGAAGCTTTTCCTTTGTGGATTTTGCTTTATTGACCAAGAAAGGCAGCAGAAATAGATCCTTAAGGAATTTGCTCATTGTAAGATTTTGCTTTGAGTCTAAACTAATATATTCTGTTACTGCTGAGGACTCAAAAAATGGCCACAGCGTATCTGGCAAGGTATTATATATGAATATGTAACTCTCTCCCAGCTTGTCAAAAGGACCTACTATAAGGCACATCTCTTGAAGCCTCAGTGTAAGATGCATGAGTTGTGGTGGATTTACCTGGGATAGAATCACCTCTTCTCCTGTCTTTTGAACTTGAGTTGTTTCTAGATAAGATCAGGAGACCGCAGAGAGAGATCTTTTGGGGAGGGGATGGAGGAGTGGAGTAATTCAGAATATATAGTAAGAGGGAGAGAGAAAAAGCCTATAGAACAACAATAAAGTCCACGTCAGATTATCTTGTCATTTTCAAGAGGGTGGAGCCCCAAGCATTTTGCCTTCTGCACTGAGGAATGGTGTCTGTCATGTAAGACACACCAGGTAAAAATACTAGATTAAGCGCCCCCAATTTTTTGTGCTGCCAAATTGGGCCAAAGGTTAGTTTTGGAGAAGTGAATCAATCCTTTGATATAGACTTGGGAAAAATTTTAGGACAGGGTTTCATTTCCAGATAGTCTCTTGAGGTGGACTGGTTGAAGTAGTAAATATACTGAATTTTCTAATTCTAATGAACAAATAAAATATAATTAATCAACAGGTCTGAGCCCAAAGGAGAGATTCTGAAAGGTGAGATTGGGGAGTTGGTTGGTGTCAAGGAGACAGCCATTAGAATAAATAGGGAGATGACCATTAAAATAAATCCCAGTTAGACCTGGGATGCCTCACTTATAAAGACAGGCAGGTAGATGATATAATAAAGAATGGGACCATGGAAAGTTAAGCAAATTTAATCTCCTAGGAAGGCCAAGATCATTTCTATAAGCGGAGTCTCTGCTTGACTAATGACCTTGTGTTTTCCCAGAGACTAAAGCATATGTGGAGGAAGGGAAACCAGTGAACTTGATCTATCTAGGCTTTCAAAAAGCTTCTCCTGGGATTGCACCAAGCCAAGGCAATGTAAAATAACTGGTATCACCATAGAATTGTGGGACTGTTTCACCAAGTACTACGATTGGCTTAGAGGCAGGATGCAGAGGGCTAGGGATAATAAGTCAAGTCTCTGTATAGCTACATTAAAGTGGCATTCTCTCCAAAATTAGGATGAAGAAAATTTTGCTTAAAACTTTAGTAAATGGCCTAGGAAAGGAAGTGTACTTTACTTTTGGCAACAAAATGGGAATGAATTCTAGGGGACTGTCCCAGGCGTGGCAGGCCCAGGTGTGAGGATACTAGATAATGGTGAAGAGGAGGGTTTTTTTTGAGGGTTGGGGAAACCCTCAAAACAAGGGCTCTGCCTTTCTTCCATCTGCCTGTGCTAAGATGTGCTAAGGCTGAGTTTTTCTCTCATGTTATAAAAATGAACCCCTATTGAACTGTGGTCCGTGCCCATGTCCATGGGAATGGAGACCAAGAGTCCTTACATGCAGATCTGTAGTGTTCTTCAGTCTCTCAGGCATGTCTGACTCTTTGCGACCCCATGGACTGCAGCTTGCCAAGCTTCCCTGTCCGTCACCATCTCCTGGAGCTTGCTCAAACTCATGTCTGTTGAGTTGGTGTTGCTATTCAACCATCTCATCCTCTGTCAGCCCCTTCTCCTCCTGCCCTCAATCTTTTCCAGCATCAGGGTCTTTTCCAGTGAGTTGGCTCTTCATACCAGGTAGCCAAAGTATTGGAGCTTCAGCATCAGTCTTTCCAATGAACATTCAGGGTTGATTTCCTTTAGCATTGACGGGTTTGATCTCCTTGCTGTCCAAGAGACTCTCCAGTACCACAGTTTGAAACAATTCTGTATTAGGGTAACCTGTAACTTACTGTGACCCTTAACAAGAATTTTGTGAAAGTGGATTTTAAGGGTTGTAATGAAGTGCAAACTAATCTATTTCATTGATATCTGGCTGGAATTTTTAATGTATTTATTTATTTATTTGCCTGCATCAGGTCTTAGTTGTGGCATGTGGGATCAATTTTCCTGGCCAGGGATTGAACCTGGCCCCCCTTCACTGGGGAAAGTCTCCTGGCTAGAATTTTAAAGACTGGTTCATGTGGCTTGAAATCTGTTGTTAGAGAATCATTTTTCTTTATGTGAGTCAGTGAACCTTGTTATCATTCAAAGTAAAAGCATTCTAAATAGCCATTTGGAGAAATATCTTTGGGAGAATTCCTAATGAATGACTATGTTGTTCTTTAGGTATATTTTCACTAGAAAGTAGATTTACTGAAAACCTATTTGCACACTATTCTGGAGAGAGGAATTTTAGGTATGTCTTGAAAAGGGGTGAGTAAAGAGAAGCTTAGGAGGGTTTTTATTTTTCTAGTTACCCAAGCTGAAAAGAAGCATGGAAAAAAAGAGAAAATATGTTAAAAATATTCATGACCCACACGACCTGTGACATGTCTATAAAACAAAAGGTATTAATATTTGTATTAGATCAAGTGTCTGGTATTGATAAGCCTCCCCACCAACTACATTTTTTAAAATAAACTGTTAATTTTGTATCCGGGCATAGCTGATCAGGGTTTCCCAGGGGGCTGTAGTGGTAAAGAATCCACCTGCCAGTGCAGGAGACAAAAGAGACACGGGTTCAGTCCTGGGTCCAGAAGATCCCTGGAGGAGTGCGTGGCAGCCCACTCCAGTATTCTTGCCTGGAGAATCCCATGGACAGAGGAGCCTGGCAGGCTACACAGTCCATAGTGTCTCACAGAGTCGTATATGACTGAAGCGACTTAGCACGATCAACAAACGGTGTTGTGATAGTGAACAGTGAAGGGACTCAGCCATATATATACATGTATCCATTCTCCCCCAAACCCCCTTCCCATCCAGGCTGCCACATAACATTGAGCAGAGTTCATGTGCTATACAGTAGGTGATTGTTGGTTATCCATTTTACATATAGCAGTGTGTACCTGTCCATCCCAAACTCCCTAACTATCCATTGCCCCCATCTTTCCCACCAGCAACCATAAATTCAGTCTCTGAGTCTCTTTCTGTTTTGTAAGTAAGTTCATTTGTATCATTTCTTTTTAGATCCCACCATATAAGATATGCTCACCGACTGCATTTTTCTCCTACACATGGAATAAAGTTGGTACCCAGATGTTGACCCTTTCTAATCTTGCTGTGAAACCTCAATGGCTGTGGCAGATTATCTTAGAATGAGGCTCTCGGGGGATTCTTTAGAGATGAGTGGGAAATAATAAGGAAAATCGCTCCCTATTAGAAGTGTGGTGTTCAATCAGCCCCTGGGAGGAGGGGGAAAGGAACATAGTGTTTTTTCTGAGGATGCCTTCTCCCTTGCCTTTCTCTGAGGTGCTTGCCTGCAGGAGACTTCACAGAGACCATCTTAAGACTTACACTAGGGGTGCAGAGGAAGGACAAGATGCTGGTGGCCAGCATCGCCCCATCCTGAGACTCCTCTGAGCCTGGTCTTAGAGATGTCTGAGACCTTTGAACTGTCTTAGAAATGGCCTTCCCAAGGCCTTGGTCTACCAGGAATTCGGACACACAGCGTGGGTACATAGGTTCCAGAAAGAAGTACCATTGGGCACCAAAGAAAAAAATGTTCTAGCCAGTAGTGTTTCCTCTCTAGGCTACCTTTTATTTGTAGTTGAATATGAAATAGGCATATTTGGTCTCAAGCTTTCTGTTAAATGATGAGCCCAATGGAAATCATAGATTAGTATTTGCAAGAAACTCTGAAATGATGCTACCTGACTCATTGACATGAAAGTTCTTTGTTACTTGCAAAACAAGTAAGAGACCTTCTTTTCCTGCCTCCTGCTCCCCCTCCCCTGATCCAAGATCCCCAATATCTTTCAGTGAGCCTTTTATTAGAAACGACTGCTTATGTGGTATTTACTGGATCCTCAGAATTGTTGAAGAGATTTGGGTTAATTGCCAGTCCTATTATTCCTGTTGAGTCCTAGATCTGGATGAAGTGGTTGGAAATGTGCAAAATAGATGCAGTCATTCTGGCTGCTCTAAAGTAATGGTAACATAAGGTCAAAGTATGCATTTCAGGCCATTCACTCAGTTTGGTTGATGTGCCTTACTTTAGTAAACCTTTGGTACAGTTAAAATGGGGTTTTAAGATTGTCGGATAAAAACTTAGGTTCATAATTTGCTTATCAGTATAAAGCAATATAAAGCCCTGCTTGATTTCAATCTGGAGTGGGTTTTAAAGCTGTTGCAAGCTCCCTGAAATGAAGTGTGGAGTTTGAAAGTAGCAACCCTAACTCTTCCAGCTACACTTACATGAAGTATTCTTAGAAAAATATAATAAAACTGACGTTTGAAATGTATGTGTTTCTGATTGGCCTGCTAGAGAACCTTGCAGGATTAGTGGACCTAAAAATAATTGGCAGCTAAGCCCTCCAGAGCTATATTTTGGCAAGGTTTTTCAAAATGCTCACTAGCTGCATTTCTCCTACTGATTGGTAGGCGATCTCAAATCATACATCTCCATAATGACTATAATTTATGTGCTTTATTATTAAGGTTTAGGTCAAGTGACTTCAGGCTTTGGATGTGCAGAGCACTCTACTTTCAGTCATTTCACTGCTGCTTTGCAAGGGAGGAAGGATGGATTAATATATACATTCCCTCACCCCCCTGGGATTATTAAAACCTTTAGAGATTTTGTTTCTTTGTTCCCATGAAGCAGAGCATTGTATATTCCTCCTGGGGTTCTTAGGTAACCTGGAGGGGCTGGAGTTATACAGCAACCTGTGTTTTAGCTCACTTTGTGGCTCCATGAATTTAGATCGAGAAAGTGAACAGAAACTATTTTGGCAACCCTTGAGACCAATGGCTAGGAATTGTTTACTTCAGAACAAATAAAAATTAGGAAAAGAGTAAAGTAGCAATTGAGGGATTAGGAAAATTACCCCAGCAAATAATAGCTTGATGTGATTCCCCAATATTAGGATTAAATCAAGTGTTTGATGTAATATTGATGAAAGGCAACTCCCCCACATATTTATCCTTTTTACTTTGAAATCTGAAGCTTGCTTTTTAAAAAGAAAGAAAAAATCTTTATCCTGGAAGTGTTAGATTTACAGAATTTGGGAAGATAGAGCCCAGAGTTTTCCTGTACCCCACATCCAGTTTCTCCCATTATTAACATCATATGTTTCTGTGGTACCTTGACACAATTGGCAAACCAATATTGATGCATTATTAACAACCAGTACATTTTTTAAATTAATGGTTTCATTGAGATACGATTTATAACCCAAACAATTCACCCATTTAAAGTATACAGTGGCTTTTAATATACTCACAGAATTGTGTGTTTATCACCAACATCAATTAGAACATTTTCATTATCCCAGAGAGAAATCATACCTTTAAGCTTTAACCCCTTCCTTACTTCTCACCCCTGACCATCACCCTCCTCCCTCAGCTCCAGGCAACCACTTTCTGTCTCTATAGATGGACCTAGGCTGGACATTTCACATAAATGGCATCATAGAATATATGGACTTTTGCAAGTGGCTCACTCACTTAATATAGTATTTTCAAGAGTTCACCATATTGGAACACATTTCAGAACTTCTTTCCTTCTTATGGCTGAATAATATTTCATTGTTCAGATACATCCCATTGTGTTTATCCATCCATTGTTGGACATTTGGCTATTATGAATAATGCTATTAACATTTGCATGTAAGTCTTTGTGTGATTTCCTTTGTGTGTTTTCCCCTAATGTTTTTTTTTTTTTCTGGTCCAGGATCCCAGCCGGGGCACCACATTACATCTCGTCATCATGTCTGGCCTAAGACAAGGCTTTGCTTCTGAAGGCCCTTTAGATAAATAAATGTCTGTACTTACTTGTCATCAGTTCCCTGTCACTTATGCATGCCACTCAACTTCTAATTGATAATGCTCTCTCTTCTGGCTATCTTTATTCCCCTAAATTCCACTTCCAATAAGAAATTTCCCTGTAATACCTGGAAGAAAGAAGATGCCCCTCTTCTAGGCCCTCTCCCTCACAAAGTACAAGTCATCAATGAAGCCTCTTCCTGGAGAACTTTAGTAGCTTATCAGTATAATAGATGTTCTTCATTTCTGTCTTGGTTTTATTATTCCACTGTATTCACAATGCTTCCCTCTTTATAAAGGGCTCAGCCTCCAGTGGGCAAGTGACTTTCCCTCAAGCTTACAGTGAATCAAGTAGGGCTGAGACTCAAACCCATATTTCCAACTCCCTGTATCAGTCTTCTTATCCCCAGACTACCATAGACCTGCAGAATGAAAGACTCAGATAGTATCAAGTATTTGGAAGTTTTTAAAATTCACTTCTTTAAAACTGCTTGTCAAGAGCTAAGTTTTCATAAGCCTCACCAAGGAGGTGAAAGAATTAAACACTGAGAAATATAAAACATTAATAAAAGAAATTCAAGATGATTCAAAGAATTGGAAAGATATTCCATGCTCTTGGATTGAAAAAATTAATGTTGTTAAACTGGTCAAAAAGCGATCTGTAGATTTAATGCAATTACTATCAAATTACCCATGAAATTTTTCATAGAACTAGAACAAATAATCTTAAAATTTATATGGAAGCACAAAAGATTCAGAATTGCCAGTGGAATTCTGAGGAAAATGCACAAAGTAGGAGGCAAAACCCTTTCAGACTTCAGACAATTATACAAAGCTACACCTATCAAAACAGTGTGGTATTGGCACAAAAACAGACATCTAGATCAGTGGAACAGAATAGAGAGCCCAGAAATAAACCTACACACTTAAGAGACAATTAATCTTCAACAAAGGTGGCAAGAATACACATGAGGAAAAGATTGTCTTCAAGTGGTGTTGGGAAAGTTGGGCAGTACATGTAAATCAGTGAAGCTAGAATACACTCTTACAACATACACAAAAATGACAAGATACCATAAAACTCCTATAAGAAAATATAGGCAAAAGATTGTCATAAATTGTACCTTTGTTAGGTCACTCTACCAAGGCAATAGAAATAAAAAATAAACAAATGGGACCTAATCAAATTTACAAGCTTTTGCACAGGAAAAGAAACCATAAACAAAACACACAAAAAAGACAACCTACAGACTGGGATGTAGTATTTGCAAATGATGCAACCTACAGGGGCCAAATTTTCAAAATATACAAATAGCTCCCACAATTCAATAACAAAATCCCCAAACAACCAAATTTTTTTTTAAAAAAGGACACAATACCTAAATAGACATTTCTTCAAAGAAGACATACAGATGGCCAATAGGCACATGAAAAGATAGTCCACATTGCTAATTATTGGGTAAATGCAAATCAAAATTACAATGAGGTCTCACCCCACACCAGTCAGAATGGCCATCATCAAAAAATCTACAAACAGTAAATGCTGGAGAGGGTGTGGAGAAAAGGGAACCCCCCTCCTACACTGTTACTGGGAATGCAAATTGTTATAGCTACTATGGAGAATAGTATGAGGGTTCCTCAAAAAAACTAAAAAAAAAACAAAAATAAGCTACCATATGACCCAGCACACCTACTCCTGGGCATATATTCAGAAAAGATAAAAACTCCTAAAAAGATACATGCACCCCAATGTTTATTGCAGCATTATTTACAATAGCCAAGACATGGAAGCAAAGTGAGCATCAATAGACTTGGTTTAAGAAGTTGTGGTATTTATATATAATGAAATATTACTCAGCCATTAAAAAGAGTGAAGCAATGCCATTAGCCACAAATGGACCTAGAGATTAACACACTTAGCCAGAAAGAGAAAGATAAATACCATATGATGTCACTTATATGTGGAGTCTTAATACAGTGCAAATGAACATATCTATGAAACAAAAAGAGACACAGATGGAGAACCAACTTGTATTCAAGGGGGAAGGAAGGACTGGGAATTTGGGATTAGCAGATGTGAACTATTATATGTAAGATGGATAAACAAGGTTGTTCCCTATATAGCACAGGGAACTATATTCAGTGTCCTGTGGTAAATTATAATGGAAAAGAATATACATGTATATGTGTGTGTGTGTGTATGTGTGTAACTGAGTCACTTTGTTCAATAGCAGAAATTAAATACAACATTGTAAATTAACCATACTTCAATAAAATTAATAAAGCAAAAACCCAGAAACAAACAAAAAGCTGAGTTTTCTCCAAATTCCTTTCTGCTTGAAAGGCTTTTGCAAAATCAGAACCTCTTACATTGGCAGTTTTTCTAAGTACTTTCCAGTCGGTTCTTCTCAAATGCCCCTCACTGCAGTGCTCACCCTTAGGGTGCAGTTTGTATATTTGTTATTTACCAAAGGCATTTGGTTTACGTTTTGAGGAAAATCAGTTGGGCATCAGGCAATGTCTGCCTTCCAAATTGTGCTGGTGCAGGCAAGCCTGAGTTTTCTGCATTGTGTCCCATACGCTGGCTGCTGTTTCCTCCATTTAGAACTCTGGCAGAGTAATCCTGAATAGACTTATTCTGTCTCCTACAGGTACAGAAAGCTGATACCCTAGTAGTAATTACAAGTATTCCTGTATAACCATCTCCCTCCAAATGTGTGAGAATCTGAGAGACATTTTCTTGACTTCTAGTTGGAGTTCAAAATGAAATTACAGTTAGAAGTAGTTAGGTTTATAGTGAATAGGCCGGGAACCTAACCACCATTTTTAACATTTTCTATAGGTAGGTGGGTTATGAATAATTAAAAGTAAATGGACGTTAGCTGCACCTCCTCTGTACATCAGAGCCAGCTTTAGTGGGAGGAGTAAATGAAATAAAATGAGAAAGCCCAGTTTTGCAGATTGCCTGCCGCAGATCCGTGTTAAAGGATGGACTGGATTCCTCATTTTCAATGCCTGCTTCTTTAACCATTGATTTGAAGTGCTGCAGAAGAAAAAAAAGAGCCAATCCACACTCAGCAGGATTGAGGAGTAATTTATTGTGATTGTCTTTGTTCAGCTTTGAAAAACGAAGGCATTGATATTAGGACTAAGGAGAAATTACATCGAGCTGGTGTGATTGAAAAAAGTTTGGCTCTTTCGAGTGATTTTTTTGTTTTTAATGCCGCACAGTTAGGCTTTAAAAGCACGCTTCATTGACTCTCATCCAAGCCTCTGAGGACAAGGCTAAGGGACCTTTTTTCTTTTGAGGGCCACTGACCCACAAAGAAAAAAACCTAATCAAGGGCCATGTACAAAAAGCAACTTAATTTAGGTGCTTCCTTAGAAATCCATAAAGCCTTCAATACACCTGCTTTTGAACTTAAGAACAGGGAACTCTCAACAAGTATAACAAATACAAAAAGTCCTTCAGTTTCTCATTATGTGCTGTTAAAAGAGGTGGAGTGGGTTAAGAGAGAATAAGATGAGAAGAGTGAAAAGGGGTGAAAGGCAGACAGAAGAGGTAAGGGACCAGAAGAAGGCTATGAAGAGCACAGCCAGCGTTCCAGAAGCAGGAGGTTGAGTTAGGGACGTAGAGGAGGTAAATGATGGCTGTAGATCATAGCCCTGTTTACTTGAACTATTGGATGAACTAAGACTCCCAAGTCTTCTGTGGCTCTAATGCTTCAGGCTTTGAAGCTAGAATTCTTCAGAAAGGGCATGTGTCAGAAGCTCCTCTCACGATCTCACCCCCTGTCCCACATTGGATCCTGATGTCCCTGTGCCCTACTCTTTCAGCCTAAAGACCAAATTGGGACATCCTTCTTAAATGAGAAGTACATAGGATCACCAAGTTTAGAGGAGATCTCCAGAAACAAAAGGCATTTCTCATTCAGACCCAGCATTTTAGAAGCAATCTCCAACAAAGTGGAATGTCTTTCCATCGATACATATGGCCTGGCTTTGAATCATAGAAATCATTTTTGGGTGTTAAAGTAGAACTATTTATGTTTTAAAAATCAAATGAGTTGCTTGAGTTCTTACCAGTATGCAGAACTGTAATTTCTTCTTCAGATGCACCAAGAATTGTTCCTTTTCCTCCCTTGGAACTTCTCATCAGCCAAAACTGGTTATGGCACCAAATCCCTAGTAGCCCAAGTATGGTTTGGGATTTAATTCACAAGTGTGTCTTGGACAGGGCTTCTGGCAAGAATGTCACATTACATTTTCAAGTAACACCTTTTAGAAATGTAGACAGATTACATGGTGTATTCAAGGCTCAAATGAGCAGAAGTGGCTCTGTGATGATTTGTAGCCTGTGAAAATCTTAAAAAGTAGCTGCTCTCTTATTATAATTCATTTATGTAGCTTTGTACATCCTAAGTTCTCATTGTATTTCAGTTCATTTTCTGTGTGGGGTGTGAGTGTGATATGGATTTTTTTTAAACACAGTTACAAGTACTGTAACTTGTACTTGCTGTAGTAGTTGGGGACCTTTGCATTATTTTTTGTGTGAAGATTGTGTTGCGGGGGGGATCCTCCACCCTAAAACCAGGAGACAACTGGGTATCTCTTTGCTAATTAGATGTCTCAGTACCAAAGACCTGCTGTGAACTTGTTAAGCCAGTGAGGAGGCAGTTTTGTTTTTGGTTGTAACAAGGTGTTTCCAGAAAACTGGGCTTCTTCCACTAATGAGATCTAAGATGTTCAGCAACCTCACAGCTCTAAACTCTTTCACATCCTTCCTTAGCCCCCATCCCCACCCCAAAGGTTTCAAAATGGCAAAAGAAGCATTTTGTAGTTTCTGGATGAGGAAGTTATTTGAAGATTGTTTCCCTTCTCCTCTTCTTTAAATAGCCCTTTAATGCTGCAAACCCGTTTTTGTCTGGCAGTAACACTCTCCCTACTTTTTAATTGCCAGGAAGGAAGAATGATCAGGAATATATCTGATTATGTAGTTATTTGCGTCTGTGCAGTTGACAACACTAGTGTTAGTCAAATAAATTGCCAATACCATGTTATCTGAAGTCTGCCCCTGCCACAAGGCTACTTTGCTATCTGTCCGAGGTGAAGACTTATTTCCTCTAAGCACCCGCAGCCAAGAAGCAGCAGTGGTCGGCTCCTGGCCCAGTTCATGTCCACGATTAGTGTTGATACACAGATTTTACTCTTCGTTCCTCATCCCTTGTTTTATTATTCACACTTAACCATTGAAAGGTTCATATGTCTTCAGTACATGCCTTCCTGAGTTCCTGAGACCTTAGGGCTTTTCAGAACCCTTTTGTCTATCATGGAACATGAACTGCAACAACAGAAGGAACAGTGAAAATAAATCCTTGTAAACCAGTAGAAAATTATACAAGGGTACCTATATCACACAATTAATATTGGCATAACTAATGTGATGGTACCAGGTGGGATTATTTTTGAGTGGCACCGTATCTGTCAGTCATTATAAGGGAAAGGCATGGTCTGTTCGAAGGGTAAATTTTGGTCTGTGACAGAGGAACAAGGCAGGAGTGAAGTTTGGGGTTTATTAAAAAGAAGCTTTCTAGACTCTCACGTCCAAACCACAAACAGAATGCTGTTGGTGTAGGGGAGGCAGATGGTTTCTGCATTGAGCTGCTATGGAGTGAATGTGTCTTGGACATTTTCCTTGACTCTTCGAGCTACCTGAAGATTACATTTATTGAAAGCCATTAGTCTGTATTTGGATGAATGAGTGACTACACCACACACAGTCATAAGGTCAATCTTCTGGTGTCTTAATACCTGTAACAAGAAAATCTTGACATCTGGGCTTTTGCAGGAATATCACAGACAGAGATGAAGCCAAGCATGTGCACCTAAATCAACCTCTTCCCTCTTGAACTTGATGACTTATGTTGGAGATTGATTGTCCTACATTTTCTCTTCCAGGTGATCATTTGAAAATCTGTCTCCAGGGTTATACCTGCTGCTCTCAAGAGATGGAGGAGAAGTACAGCCTACAAAGTAAGGAGGATTTCAAAAGTGTGGTCAGCGAACAGTGCAATCATTTACAAGCTGTATTTGCCTCCCGCTACAAGAAGTTTGATGGTATGTATTGGAACTTTGGTCTCAGTAAGTGTAGTCATTTACTTATTTATTTATAGCCATGTTGCTTGTAGGATCTTATTTCCCTTACCAGGCATTGAACCTGGACCACAGCAGTAAAGTACTGTGTCCTAAGCACTGGATGGCCAGGGAACTCCCTTGAATTCACTTTATACCTTTTAGTCAAGCTACATCCATGAGCTGCCAGTGAAATTTGTACAGTTGCTTCTCCCTGAGCGCCCTTCTTCTCTCAGTGCTCATTTTCTCTCAAGATGCTCTCTTTCCTGGATCCCAGGGGCAAGTGAGCCTTACAGTTTTAGTGCTAGAATCCTTCCAGATACACTAGGATCTGTATGGTATGGTAGCCATTATGGAAATATGGTCACAAGAAGCCAAGGAAGAGATTAAAGTAGTTTAAATGCTTTCATTTATTTTCTTGGGTGAACACACAATAGTGTTGTTGACGCAAGTCACTTAAAAAAAAGCTTTCTAATAAAAAACAGGCATCTGAAAACTTAGCCAAAATAACCATAGATATTCTGCAGATGCTGGACTTCAAATTTAATTTCAAAATGGCTCCCCCCAAAGCCAAGCCTGTAGAACACAGGATTAAAGCTCAGCTCTCGAGTGTCCATGCAGCGGCGACCCAGAGGTAGCTCCTGGGCTCTAGTATTAAGTATACTGGGCTCCATCCAGGGCCTCATTTTAGCTGGAACTTCAGTGGTTCAGATGGTAAAGAATCTGCCTGCAGTGCAGGAGACCTGGGTTTGATCCCTGGGTTGGGAAATCCCCTGGAGTAGGACATGGCAACCCACTCCAGTGCTCTTGTCTGAAGAATCCCCATAGACAGAGGAGCCGGGTGGGCTATAGTCCATGGGGTCGCAAAGAGTTGGACATGACTGAGTGACTCACACTTTAAATTTCACACTTGGTCTACCTATGTGACACTTGATCTTAGCCAAGGCCAAGAAGCAATGGTCTATCCACGTCAAAGCCACGAACAAACCCATTTCAGTCCCCTGTGCCAAATAAGGATTCTCAGATGCACACTTCATCTTTTCAGAGTGAAGAAATAGCCAATCCGAGTTAGATGAGAGGGACTTCAACATACCTGAAGCAATGTAATAGATAACAGACTTTTCAAAACTAGACTTACATGGTCCCAAACACCTCAGGATCCCTTTTTCTGGTGCTGTTCACTCAGTCTCAAGATTGTTGTGAAGTAGACTTAATTTTAATAGAAATGATTTCCTTTGTGCCTGTTGTAAAGGCCATTCTAATTACATAGTACCTTTGAAGCATGCTTTTCCTGACATTCTGTGTGCTGAAGAAGTACAAGGCAAATTTTCAAGATGTGAAATGTCTTTGAGCATTTCTGCAAAGGGCTCATTACCATGGTGAGAAGTGGGACTAAATTAGATTTGATCTAGCTGATAAGGCAGTCCCCAGTTAAAGAACAGGTTGTATTTCAAATGTTGGCTTTGAGATTCGTTACCTGAAACTGATAACTGATTTAATAAGTGTTAGTAGGTTCCCAGGCTACATGACAAATGCATAATTAAACTGTAATATAGGTGAACTAAATTTTTCTATGCACCAATTTTTGTGCCCACTTTCCCCAACACTTTGTATGAGGAATTATGCTTAGTCTGTATCTCCTTTGCCTAAATAGATGGAAATAATTTATATATTTCTGTATCCTGTTGACACCACGTGAAGATGAGTGTTACTGGCAAAAGACATTATTAGACCACCTGTGTCTCCTGGTCACTAAATTTATCAGTATGATCATTGAAAAGAATGGTATTCTCTTGACTATGGCATTTCCCATTCAAGACAATAACTGAGAAAAAACTTAGGAAGATAGTCATTTTTCAAAACATGAGATGCTAGTAATTAAAAATTACCACTTGGGGGTTTACTAATGGGACTTAAAAGGGAAAATTCCAGCTCTTTAGAAGTGGCTAGCCTGTTTGTCGGAGAAGGCGATGGCATCCCACTCCAGTACCTTGCCTGGAAAATCCCATGGACGGAGGAGCCTGGTAGGCTGCAGTCCATGGGGTCGCTCAGAGTTGGACATGACTGAGCGACTTCACTTTCACTTTTCACTTTCATGCATTGGAGAAGGAAATGGCATCCCACTCCAGTGTTCTTGCCTGGAGAATCCCAGGGATGGCGGGGCCTGGTGGGCTGTAGTCCATGGGGTTGCACAGAGCCGGACACGACTGAAGCGACTTAGCAGCAGCCTGTTTGTAGCCTGCTGGAGTGGAGATGAGGCTGTTAACTTCCAAGGTCACCACCTCCAGATCACCACATTTCTTATTAGACATGTGTCCTGGTGTGGAGCACAGACATTTAGTGATTTCTCTTGCTGATGGGCCTGCTGGTTTTGCTATTCTTTCCCCTTCACATTCCGCATGATTTTATAGCATTATTTGTATGACTCCAGTGTGTAGTTTTTAAAAAGCCATACAAAGAAATTTATCAGTAAGTGTTAACATATGTTTTTTTAAAAAGTAGAGAAAAACAGTTTCTCTTGCCCATCCCTACCAGCCTTCACCTTCAATATATGTGTTTAACACTGTTTCTTTGTCAGTTTCAAAACTGGCCATGAAAAATGATTATGAAACTCCAGCATGTTTCTTCTGACTTCACATTAGACTATGGCATAGACAATAAAGGTAGGCGGCATAGATTTAAATTATTTTGAAGGTGTAGTAGCTAAAATGTGTTTGACCTGCAGATCAGAACAGAGCTTGGATATTTTGCTTCCCCTCCCCCCCAAGTTAGGTCTTCTGAGACAATTAACTGCTTCTATATGGTAAAAGTTGATTGTTAGCCAAGAAACCATAATCTTCTGGTGGGTGCTGCATTTATTGATTGATTTTTAAGGTTGGCAATTATGACCTGCCAGTACTCCACAAGGCCTAAAATGATGTTGAGTGAAGTTGTACAGGGGCTGTTGTGACTCTCAGAAAGTCAAGGGTGGGGTGATTTGGTCACCACCTTTGTAAAAGCCAAACCAAGGGTTATTGATGTGAATGGAAGGCAGGAAGTTGAGCAGAGTAACAAGATGGTGACTGGAAAGACAAAATGGGGCAGCAAGGTGGCACAAAGAAGGCTAGTGATAAGTACTGAGAAAATAGTGAAGGACACATGGGAACAGGGGAGGTCAGACTACTTCAAAGAAGCATCTTTGGCCATCTCCAGGCTTACAGTTTAAATTCAAAGTGGCTATCCTGAGCTCAGGCAACTTCCTCTATCATCAAAACCTCAGTCATGTTTATGAGATACCATGTTTTTCTAAAGCAGGAACAAGTATTTTTTCTAAAATTTCAAATAAAAACAAGGTTTTTTGAGGCTTTTCAGGAATTCACCCTTTTTAACCAGAAAGCATCCCATTATCATACTGCCTCAATGAGCTCTGGGCAGAGTCTGAGCTCTGGCGTTTTGGAATCAGTTAGTCCCCTTATCTCTAAGGCCCATTGTTCTACACCTTTAATTTTCTATTCTTTGCACCTGTACAGTGCATAAACCAGTTTTTAAGTTGTAAACTCTACCCATGTGTGTTTTGAGACCTGACTGAAGTACAGAACTTCCTTAGGCATCAGTTCCCCCACCCACACCCCCTTTCTCAGATATCCCATATATTAAACCAATACCTCTGAGTTTAGGACTCATCTTTGTATTCTCCTATACTTTAATCTACTCTTTGACTTAGAATGTTCAATAGCAGAAATCTACTATCCTGGGCTAGAGACATGGAGCCAGACAGAGTTAGCTGCTCCCCCTCTTGGTCAGTTCTGGGAATTTTTCTTTCTTTTTTTTTTTTTTTTTGAAGTATAGAACTGCTAATTAACATAGCTGAATCAGTTGTCTCATAAATATGCTAATCAGATACTTCGTTCAGGGGGCTTTGAAAGAATTGCTTGGCAAAAGGAATAGAAATAATAGAAGTAGGGCATAATCCGTGTTTGGGGACCACAACATAAAGACCCGCCCCCAAATGTCACATTTTGTGAGGCTAGTTGTTTTTAAAAGAATCAGAGCTAAATCAAACAACCCAAATAGATTAAGAAGATTAGAGCTGCCATGTTAAATTTTCAAATGACATAGTAAAAATGATGGTAACAACCACAAAGATAGATTCTTGCTTACAGACTCCCCAAATCAAATTATTTGCATGTTGTTTTGCAGGTTCAAAAAGACTTTTTAAGGAAATTGAATGTTGTCTGATGGTAATCCGTTGGGGAAACTGCTTTCATTTGCCATTGTGGGAGCAAATGTAGCAACTTTGGGCAGGAGGCGGAGCCTACCGAGTTATCAGCCTGGTTCTGCTGTGAACCCACTGTGACCTGGGGCAATTAACTGGTCTCAGTTTTCCCATCCATAAAATGAAGGGGTTGAGTTGGATGCTCTGTAAAGACCCTTTCAATTCTACAAATTCTGTGAATCTTCTAAACATGTGACCAGACCAGCTGCTTCAGTGAAAGGTCTTACAAGATGTTAATTAGGCGTCTGCATGGTCCCCTCTATTTTCCTCGTATCATTTCTTAACCCTCCGCTACTTTCACCAGGTCTTTGAAAACCCTCTCATGGGCCTGAAGCTTGTTAACTCGAATAATAGTAGAAATGTTCTGAATTAGCTTAAAACGCACATAAAAGAAATAATTGTCTGTCCCATCTATCTGAAGAGTGCTTCATGTCCTGCTTTTGTGAAATGATAGAAAACAAGAGGGCTGGAGAGCTTAAGTGAAGGGTGGCCACTCTTCAGATTGAGCCAAATTTGTGTTTTAATCACTGACTAAAAATTTTCCATGGTTCATCCTGGCCATTACTTCATTAGGCCAATAGGCAAAGCAGTGTGGAGATTCAGCAAGTTGAAGGCATTCGAATTCACGTGCCTATGAAAAACAAATATATAGCCAACTAAACTTCATGGCCATTAGCTAAGCTGAAATTTCTGAAATTTTCCTGACCCCTGACCATAAGTATTTTTCAACTGCATAGTTCTCTTACTCTCCTTTGCAAGGCCATACCAACTTACTAAAGACTTCCTGGGTCTTTAAGTCTTAGACATCCTTAAGATAGATGTGTCATAGAAATGTGTAACATACCCAAACCATAGTGTTGTTTTTAAGCCTTACCTCGGGTTTCATTCATCATCAAGATGTCTTTTTTAAATTTGTTGCTTCTTAAAACTTATATTAAAGTACAGCAGGCAAGATGAGTAGCCACAAAAAGTACAGAAAAAGACATGAGGCCTCTGGCCTTCCTGCGAATGCAGTGTTCCTTTCAGATCATACTGTGCTTGGAAAGCACTGCTACTGTGTGTTTTCCAATTCTGTTTTCTTTCTTTGGTTTTTTCCCTCCACGCAAAAGAGACTAAAACCCTGGGTATTTTTCCTAATTCTTTGCTAATCTCTCTGTGAAACGTGACTAGAACGAGCCACTACCAGTTTACTGTAATCAAATCAAGAGCTCAGACAAAACACACACGTTTCTGTATTGACAAAGGTTTTCTGCCTTTTGAGCTGTTATCTCAGGTGTGACCAATTGTGACTGTGGTGTTGGCTCTCTCATTGAAAATGCCTGTGCAGCTTTCAGAGCGCCCCCGAGCACTCTCTTTGGACCTCTGCTATTAGCTGTGGCTTCAGCAAGAAGCAGCTGATCTGTTTGGAGGCAAGTAAATACACAGAAGAGCTTGAGCCAAACTGCTTTTATCTGTTTTTGTTGGTTCATTGTGCTTTGAGCCTGGGAGTTGAGAACCTTGTTGATCATCTCTGCTCGCCCTTTTCTTCCATGCGTCTGTCTGTCCTGGCAAAGAAAAGGGCTTATTTGATCTAGCAGTTATTCTGATTGACTGAGAATTCCCAAGCCATTCAGGCCTTTCTTGTTCATTGTCCTGGCCCATCTCCACCTCTCTCTCTCTCTCTCTCTCTCTCATAATAAAGGGGACTCAAGCAGGGAGTGCTACATGGGCACACCTTTTCTGTAGGTCACTTTGGCAGTGTGTCAGGCATGTCACATAGGTTCATTCATATCCTTTGATTCAATAATTCTGCTTCTAGGTATTGATCACAAGGAAAGAAAAATCTGCATACAGCTTTATGTACAGGAATGTTGTACATACATTAATTCCTGTACATACATTAATTAATGAAAAATAGGAAATCAGTCTAAATGTCCCATAGTGATTACATTATGATTTGCCCATATAGTGTCATAGTATGCAGTTGCTAAAAATGATATTTCTGGAAGCTTTTTAATCACATCGGAAGTGCTAACCATACAGTGTTACGTGAGAACAGGGTATAAATACAGTATGACTTCAACCGTGTGACAACACATTCCTTCATAGAAAAGACAGGAAAGAAATTCAATAAACCATTGTTCTCTCAATGGTGGGATTATGGGTAATTTTTATTTTCTTCATACCTTGCCATATTTTCCACATTGCTACAACTTCAAAGCAATAGTTTGTAGGAAAAAAACAGTATTTTTTAACAAAAAATGTAAGAACTGCTTTGGTGTTTTGCCACTTTTGGGTTATTTTCAGCATCATGATACTCACTGTAGACAATTAGGAAAAAGTAGAAAAAAATGTGTTGAAGCATTTAAGTTGGATGAATATGATAAGGGAAAAAGTCATTTTTGAAAGCATGAGGTGGATTACTTTTCTGATTATGTCACTGCAAAATTGGAATGAACAAAATTGAGAATCATTGAAAAGCATCATGCTGAGTCCCCAATATCCCACTATCACCATTGTATACCTCATCTTTTTTTGGTCAGGTAGATAATGTGTATATGTACATAGAAATCAGAATCATAACTGATTATGTTACTGTGCATCCTCATTTTTCATTTCATATTAGATCATGAACAGATAGACCATATATGAGGCTTGTGTATAAAAGATGTCATATAATAGATAGACATGGAGGTTAGTATATGGAGTACTTGAAACACTACTCCAGCCTCTTTGTTTTCTTTTCTTTTTTTTTGGTTGGAGGTTTCTTAAACCTGCCCCCATGGGCCCTTCTCAGCGAGAAGGATATAGCTGTGCTAAGGTGACTTGGCTAGCTGGTGCTGGGAGGATCATTACTAGAAATGGAACAAGGTCCAGGGGAAGGGCTTACAGCTCTGAGCCTTGTGTCCTGGGCCAAGTTACCCCGGGGAGAGAGAAAGGAAAGGAGCTTTAGCATTCAACATGCATTAACTACTGAAAGCAACCTTGGGAAGAAAGGGCTGCTCCTACTGTGGCTGGATCCCCCAGCCCCTTTCATATGTTAACAGCCCCTAATAAGGGCCGCAGCTGGCAATGGCCTTGTCATCCTAGGAGAGGTCCATTGTTGGGCGATAGCTGATGAACATTAGTCAAGTACAAGTCCTTTTAGTGCACCATGCCCTCACTAGCAGGCACTCCTGAGGAGGGAGATTATGCCAAGCTGGAGGACAGTGCCTGTTAAAAACTGAACATGGATTTGGCCAGAAAAGCAAGACAGAGGAGATAGTCAGAAGCCAAAGTTTCAGTTTGGTTTGGTCAGTAAAATGCTTGTTTAATCTGCCCCCTCCCGCCTCCATTTGTAGATGCCTGTGTTAGCTGTTCTTCATCAAATACTTAAGATCTTGGGTGAAAGCATGGATAGCTATAATTCTCTGAGTTTTCTTAACTGTGAGAAGTATGATTTGTAGCATTTACCAGAAGGTTTCTTTCTCAGGAATTTTGTGGATGTGGTAACTTACTGTTTGCACACCACACCAGGGCTGTGAAATAAGGCCTTTACAGTAAAAAGGAAATTAATCCTTATATGTAAAAGGCAGCTTCCTAATAACATAAATACAAGGGGGTAATTTATAGCACCAAGCAAATGGATTGAATAGAAAGGGCTCCCAGTCTCTTCAGGTCACGGGTTAATTCTAGAATGCATTCTAACTCATTAATCAATAGCCGGTCCATTGTTTATAAAGTAGTAACTAATGGCATTTAATAGCAGAACTGAAGGCCTTTTGACCCATTTCAAGAATTTTGAATGTTTATTTGATGCAAGACAAGTGGCAGTGGATAGAAGTTCCAAAAGCACACGATGTTCTTTTTGTAAAGGACAGGATATTTACATAGAAAACTTTTATATGGAAAAGTTTTGCCTTTTCACTCTGGTAGTTTTTCCCATCTTGAATGGGTACTACTGACAAGAAGAATAATCACGTTTAAAAAAAGGAATAATCACATGTTAAGGGTGGAAAATAGTCCCAGTCTCCCAGTCTCTTAGCTCAACCCTTGCACTGAGCTGCTTCTGGCAAAGAACATAGGTGAACTACATGGGGGTGGGGCATTGACCTACTGTTTCTGAATTCCTAATTTTCCTTTCCCTAACTCTTTGCCTTGATCTTTTTGTGTTGGGTTAACCAAAAAATTTATTCAGGTCTCTCCATACTGTCTTGCAGGAAAACCTGAATGACCTTTTTGGCCAATGCAATATATATATGTGTGTGCTATATATGATATTCTGTTGTAATATCATATGTAATCTCTTCCTTGGATTTCTCCATCCCGTGTTTTTCACTCAGGAGTTGCTCCACTCTTGTGGATGTCTGGGACATTTTACAGCATTGGAAGCTACAGCCATTAAGCATCTTTATCTTTGGCTAAATTGTTCCCAGTTTTATAAGGTCTTGGGTCTTAACTGTTCTCCAGCAGCTTTGGCTTAATTTATGTTCCCCCAAGATCGATAATATTTGACTCTGCCAAGAAAGATAAAAACCAGCCTTGAAAGTTTTTTTTTAAATGATTGTAGATATAAAGAAACTCTAAAGGTGACAATATCATTTCATATATCACGAATGGTGTCCATTTATTGAGCAGCTATTATGTGCGAGGCATGATCCATAATGAGGGGAGCAGTGATAGTCCCATTTAATGGAGGAAGAAGCAACAGGCTCGCTGAGGTTTAGATCTTCTGTCCCATCAAGGTCACACAGCTCATAAATGAGAGGTCTCATGCCTTTCCCGCTGTGTGATGTTGCTTTAGATCCTGGCACGTTACACTGTTTATTTCCATTCCTGTGTTAAGTGGTCATTCATGAGCCCTAGGTGTAGCAGCTGTTTGATCCTTAAGCCCCCAAACTGAAAATTGAAGGAGAAATAAACCCTGATCAGAGACGCCATATTTCTCAAATGCTTATAAACTGTCTCCTCTCTGACTCTTCTTTCAGACACCAATAGCATCACTTAAAACTGACTCCCTGAGCAGCATTTTTCATGAACATAAGCAGTTCCTACAAGGGAGATTGGATTTCCAATTAATTCAGCTTCTGATTGTGGTGGAACTCTGGTTGACACTGCCCCTGACTGGTTCTGTTTTAGCCACCAGCTGTCGTATAATTGGCTTTAGGCATAATGTTTATGAAAGAATTATTGCTAGGTATCTCAGGCCCTCACGGTTTTTCTTCGGGAGTTAAGATCTGATTTGAATAATGGGGTAGAAAGTAGAGATGAGCTTTGCAACAATGAATGAAGTTGCTATTGATGGCTGGGGACTATGTCCTGAATGTCTAGTTTGTGTTTGGTACCCCACTGTAGAAGGAAATGTAGGAAGAGAGGGGGATGGAGATGTGAAGGAATCTACAAGAACATATGAAAGCTGCCCGTTAGGTAAGAGGAACAGATGCAAAAGCTTTCCTCCCCGCTTTTTTCCTTACAGCAAATTGTTATGCTTTGATTGGTATTGTACCTAATTGGTATGGATTTTAGAATCTAAATTATATCTGCCATCCTTAAAAGATCTCTTTGAGACAAAAAACATAGGTGGAATAGTCCCATTTACCAGGCTGATAAGAACATGTCTGGGGCTTCCCAGGTGGTGTTAGTGATAAAGAACCCGTCTGCCAATGCAGGAGACATAAGAGGTGCAGGTTCGATCCCTGGGTCAGGAAGATTCCCTGAAGGACACCGCAACCCACTCCAGTATTCTTGCCTAAAGAATCCCTTGGACAGAGGAGCCTGGTGGGGCTCCTCCATGGGGTCTCAAAGAGTCAAGCACGACTAAAACGACTGAGCAAGAACATGTCTAAGGAAGGACCCCTGGTGGTCCAGTGGCTAAGACTTCACACTAACAATCCTGCATTTGATCTCTGGTCAGGGAACTCGATCCCACATGTTCCATCTAAAGAGCCGACATACCACAACTAAGAGCAAACACGGCCAGATAAAAACTAAATATTTTTTTTAAAAAAGAACACATCTAAGGAGAAATGAGGTTGAGTCTCTTGGATCACTTGACTTTTGTTCTGTTGACTTCATAGGTGAGAAATAGATGAATATTAAAAAAAAAAAAACTTGCTATATGAAATGAAAGATTAAGGATTTTATAGATGTTTTAAAAATCTCTGGTGCCTCCATAAAACCATGTGCAGAAAGTAGCAGGATAGTAAAGGTGAATTGGATGGAGAAAATTCATCTTCCTAGAAATTTTCATTACAGTCTGCTTGGGCAGGAATGTTAAGATGCATGGCAAAACCATGTGCTTTGCTTTGAGCACATAGCAACCACTTGGTACATACTTGTCAAATTGCATAGTTTGGAGAGATCAAATTATCAGATTTCTAACTCCTTATATCAGTGTTATAGTATTTCTATATATAATCCATTCAGCCTTTATATTTGCAAGTTATGGCCACACTAAAGAATTTTTTAAAATGTGAAGAAAAGGAAATCAATTTTCTGAATGGTTAAATGAATTAGAGCCTAATATGTATGTAGCACCAAACTAAACTCTGAAAAATATAAGCTAACATCACACACACATGCACATGCACACACACACACACAAAACCTTCCTAGACAGAATTTGAGTCCTGGGAAATAAAGTCCATTGTGGTATTAGGTAGAGAACATGCTGTGGTAAAATCAGATCCGTTCTCCATTGGATCATTGATCTTGTACCTCAGTGTAGCTATATAAAAATATCTACACTGACCCACAGGCTTTTGACTCAAATGAGGAAGTCTTGAGAATGTTTTATTTTTACCATAAAATTTTCAGTGTCTTAGTGATTCTTTGACCTCGAACACTTTTAAGCCTAAAAAAATAAACTCTGGCCTTTCATAGTAGTATTCAGTTAAAACCAAGCTATCCATGCCATTCTGCCCCCACGTTTAAAAAGAGCATTCATTAGAAATGTGAGTATTCAGCATTATTTAATGAGTCATGAGAGCACAAGTCAAATCATTCTCAACTTCCCATTTCTACAGTAAATGATGTGTGCCAATTTTATGAGCAATATAGTAAAAATCCAGTATAGGGAAGAACCTATGCTTGTCTTTGCCATCCACTCTTTTGGATGGTTGAAATATTAGTACCACTGGGTTGACACAAGTTTTCCATATTGCAATCAGTGACCAGGCTTTATTTTTCCAGTATGTGAGAGCCAGCACCACTTGGCAAAGGATGCTGGTTACTCAAGGACGGTATGGCAAGTGGACCAGCTGACGTTTAATGTCTTTTCTCACCCCAACTTTCCCCAACTTTGAAGTCTTAGAAAAATGCTACCTCCATCCTGACTCTTAGTTTCGGGATACTTCCACATAAGGAAATTCACCCCCAACCACCTTCAAGAAATGACCCCCAAGAATGCAATAAAAAAAGCGAAAACCCAATTTATTGGAAATGTATTTTCTTCTAATTAAAGCATTAACCCTTACCCTGAATGCTTCACATTCAGCACAGTTCTTGAGCTGGTGATGACTGCTAGTGAGAGGCAAAATGGGACAAGTTTCATTGAGAGTCTTTTTTTTTTTAATTGATTTATTTTTTAATTGAAGGATAATTGCTCTACAGAATTTTGTTGTTCTCTGTCACACCTCAACATGAATCAGCCATATGTCCCCCACTTCTTGAACCCCCCCTCCCATCTCCCTCCCCCTCCCAGCCCTCATTGAGAGTCTTGATTCTCAAACTGCAGGGTGTAGCAGAGTCCCAGATGGCTGCCCCCTCCCCCCGGGGTTTCTGATCCAGTAGGTTTAAAGTGGGATCCAGGAACTTGTGACCCAGTGATGTCAGTGCATGTCTAGACCATGGGACCACAGTTGAGAACCATTTGGGATCTTGCCGAGAACGAGAGTCCTTCCCAGGTACCTGATAGCTGTAACTCTTTTCGTATGGTTCCCCTAGCTCCTTCTGTACTTTATGTCCTTTCAGGGGGAGAATTTTGGTAAAAATGCCAGGCTGTACAGTATAATGGGGATCTCCCTTTCCCTCACTGAAGAAAACCCAGGAAATAAAAGGCAAACAGTAGAGAAGGGTTTTGTAGTGCCATTGCACTTTGATAAGCTCACTAATGTTCTTCTGGCTTTGAAGGAGTTGTCTTATTTTTCTTTCTGCTCCACGTTCACTTGGAGGCAGCTTCTTTCTTGATGCAGTCCTTACATTTTGCTTTGGTATTTATTACATTTCCTGCTTATAAAAGTGATACCATGAGGTGTTTATTTTTATACCAGACATAGATTCTTTCAGAATGATTAATGTTGCAGAAGACTGTTAACTCCTCTTTTCAGTGAACTTCCTGAGAAAAGATTCAGGAGAAACTAATTTACTATTTGTATTTAAGAGATTAAGTCTTTAACATTTAGGCTGTGGGAGTGTGTGATGGCCAAAAAGTAAATCTGGGAAGGGGTATTCTTTTTTCCCTATTTATTTTCCTGTGTTACCTTGTAAATATACCAGATCTGTGGTTGAATCTGTTATGCATTTCATTTCTGTCTTTCTGGACTGGAAAGAATCTCCTGGTGTTACTGTATGAATCCTTTAGGAACCCAAGGCCACCTTGGTTACCCCAGTTTATACTGATGTCACAGGGAATACCTGAGAACTTCTTTTCTTGCTTATGTGGGGTGTTTCATTATGTTTCTTGGCCTCAAGCATTTCCCAGGCAGTTTTCTTATATGTCATGTAGATGTAAGAAGGAGAAAGGCGGTTAAAATCATGTCTAAGTAAACAGCACATCTTGAAAACACCTGTCCTGGTGTCAGGTTACAATGAGGAGGCCTTATTCACTTCAGTTTAGATTCTTACAGTAAAAAGTTCAGGGAAACTTTACGTGTTCATTTTTGTCCAGTTCTTTATTTACCTTGTGACTGACTGAGAAAAGGAGGGAGGGAGGGAGACAGTTTTATATTGAGTCCTGAGAAATTATTGGTTTAAAGTTTCTTTTTTTATGTAAGTGTCTTTGTGACATAGGTTTCCTTTCATTGACAAACTATCAGAGATGCCAAATTCCCCCCAAAGAAATCCACCCTATATACAAGCATGTTTTCCAATTTAATATCAGGACTTTTTTTTTTCCAGTTTGCAGATTTATCTGAAAAGCACTCCCATTATTTAATTATTGAGAACCCTTTCCGTTTTGGTTTTGTGTCTAGAATTCTTCAAAGAACTACTTGAAAATGCGGAAAAATCCCTGAATGACATGTTTGTGAAGACATACGGCCACTTGTACATGCAGAATTCTGAGCTTTTTAAAGATCTCTTCGAAGAGTTGAAGCGCTACTACGTGGCAGGGAATGTGAACCTGGAAGAAATGCTGAATGACTTCTGGGCCCGCCTCCTGGAGCGCATGTTTCGCCTGGTGAACTCCCAGTACCACTTCACAGATGAATATCTAGAGTGCGTGAGCAAGTACACAGAGCAGCTGAAGCCCTTTGGAGATGTCCCTCGGAAACTGAAGCTCCAGGTCACTCGTGCATTTGTGGCAGCCCGCACTTTTGCTCAGGGCTTAGCAGTTGCAAGAGATGTAGTGAGCAAAGTCTCAGTGGTAAGTACTGTTTACATTCTGTGTTATTATTTTGTTTCATGTTAAAAAACAGTCATCTTTTCTTTCTCTCCCCTCTTCTCACCTACCCTTTGTCCTGATACATGAGCATTGTATCGCTATAAACAATACAGTGATGAACATCTTCATATATTGTCATCATTCTTTTAATGGTTTCCTTGGTAGCCATTCTTAGAAATGTGCACTACATGCTCTTGACTTAATGGCTTTGCAGAATTATCAGGAAAGAGAATGAAATTGTAGTTTGCAGGAAAGAACAGATGCAATGAACCATGTTTTCCTCATTTGTAAATTACAAGAATCAGATGAGACCAGTATTTTTCACATTGTTCTTTAGAGCCAGCTAAGGGGGTACCTCAGGGGTCTCCTTGACAGGAGACAAGGGAGATGCAGACTTAGTGGACAAGATTCTGCATCCGTGCCTTTACCTCCTGGCTGCCCTAGGAAACCTTTGCTCTCAGTTTTATGTAGTAGGGTTTTTTGGTTGGTTGGGTTTTGTTTGTGTATTTTTTTTTTTTTGGCTGCACCAAGTGGAGTCTTCATTCCCCAACCAGGGATCAAATCCATGACCCCTGCAACTGGAAGCATGGAGGCTTAACCACTGGACCACCAGGAAAATCCCTGTAGTAGGATTTTGAGCAAGATTTCAAGGAGGGAAAAATTCTATGCCTCCTTCACCCACCCCCTCCCCACGGTGAAATTTGAAAACGTTTTGAAGGCCTTTCTGCCTCTACCTTTCTGTGACTCAGTGCCAGTGAAGACAGACTATTCCAGAGCAAAGTTATCTGTGTAGGACTGATCTTAGTGCTATTACCATCAGACCTTCAAAGGATCATACCCAGACAACATGGGCAGACCAGGATACATGGCCCCCCTGATTATAGAGGAAACTTAATTTAATAGAGTGAAGATAAAGAATTATGTATTGTGAAAATTAGGTGCTTATCAGATGTTTTGTTTTAGTGTTGTATGGTGTATTAATTGATTGGTTGCATTCATTTTTACAGTTATGTGTGTTCACTTTCCCAGCCATAAAATGACAGGAAACAATTCTTTATAGCACGTTGTTCACTCCTTTCCCTCCTGATATTTTCATCATAAATTGCAAAAAAAAAAAAAAGAAATGTTGGGGCATAGGAGAGTTGGGTGGGAGCAAGTAGGGAGATGATGGTTATAATTAAAGGAATAGCCTGGTTCCTGAAATTCTGCCCACCCCAGCACCCATTATTAATTTTGGAGATGCTTATGTCAGAGCCCCTAAACAATGCATAGTGAATCCAGATCAAAGTTATTGACATCATAGTTCCCCTCACACATCTGCCCTCTTTCAGCAATTCCTTGCATTTATCCTAAGCTGAGTAGCCAGTAAGGCACTGCTGTGTGATTTTGAATGTCTGTGTGCACGTGCATGTGCGTGCCAGAGAGAAAAGCAAGGACTAGAAAACCCTTTGCAAGTGTTTCAAAGTGGTTTCTTTACATTAACCTCCCCCTTCTCTTTGAGTTTATTCCTGTGAAGAAGGACCAGGCTGACACAAGCCCGCTGTGGTGTTGGCCTCACTTGGCAAGGTTGGGGCCCCTTAGAGAACTGAGATTCCAGAATCCCTAACTGGAGGAGGAAGGTGGCGGTCAGAACAAGGAAGCAGGTTAGAAGCTTGAGGGCTAGAAGGCTAGTCTTCGTCACGCCACCTCCCAGAGGAGAGAGAAATGAACACTTGCAGCTTCCCTGTGTTGCATTTGTCTTGACATAGTTTTCAGAATTAACTGTGGGCAATCAGTAAGACTGACCATTACCCCCTACTTACCTATGCAGTAAACAGTATGTGACCCAAAAAGAAATAATCACAATTTCCAATGTTGCTTTTGATATTAATTTTTTTAAGCAAGAAAGAAATTTCTGTGTACCTTAGTTTTGAAAAGTTGTTTAAGAAAGTTACTTTTCAAATACGACCCTAGATTTTTTTCAGAATTGATCCCTATTCTGTATTCTCATGTCTGCCTGAGAGATATTTGCATTATTTTGTGAGGATGCAGTGAATACAAGCTGTAGAGCTCAATTTACTTTGAGTAAAACATTATTTGCCAATTGTTTAGTGGAAAATACTGTTATGACTTAAAACATTTTTTATTAAAATATAGTTTATTTCCAATGTTAGTTTCTCATGTACAACCAAGTGATTCAGGTATATATATATATGTACATACACATACACATATTTTTCATATTCTTTTCCATTATGATTTATCCCAGGATTTGAATATAGTTCCTTGTGCTAGACAGTAAGATCTTGTTGTTTATCTATTATATATAGTAGTGTGTATCTGTTAATCCCAAACTCTTAATTTCTCCCTCCCCCATTCCCTTTTCCCTTTGCTAAGCATAATTTTGTTTTCTATGAGTCTGTTTCTGTTTTATAAATATGTTCATTTGCATCATCTTTTAGATTCTACGTATAGATACTACCATATGGCATTTGTCTTACTGTCTGACATACTTTACTTAACATGACACTCTCTAGCTCCATCCATGTTGCTGCAAATGGCATTATTTCATTCTTTTTTATAACAGAATAGTATTCCATTGAACAGGTACCACATGTTCTTTATCGATTTGTCTGTTGATGGGCATTTAGGTTGCTGCCACGTCATGGCTATTGTAAATGATACTGCTATGAACATTGGAGTACCTGTATTTTTTCAAATTAGAGTTTTTGCCATAAATAAGCCAAGGAATGAGATTGCAAGATCATGTGGTAACTGTTTTTGGTTTTGTAAGGAACCTCCATATGGGGCTTCCCTGATAGCTCAGTTGGGAAAGAATCCGCCTGCAGTGCAAGAGACCTGGGTTCGATCCCTGGGTTGGGAAGATCTCCTGGAGAAGGGAACGGCTACCCACCCCAGTATTCTGGCCTGGAGAATTCCATGGACTCTATAGTCCGCGGGGTTGTAAAGGGTCGGACACAACTGAGCGACTTTCACTTTCACTTTCCATATGGTTCTTCATAGTGGCTGTACCAATTTACACTTGCACCAGCAATGTAGTGGGGTTCCTTTTTCTCCACATCCTCTCCAGCATTTATTATTTGTAGACTTTTTAATGATGGCCAATCTGACTGGACTGAGGTGGTACCTTATTATAGTTTTGATTTGCATTTCTCTCAACAATTATTGAAGGTGAGCATCTTTTCGTGTGCTTATTGGCCATCTATGTGTCTTGCTTAGAGAAATGTGATTATTCTAAATGTTATGCTTATATTTAGAAACCTTAAAAAAATAATATTTTGCTTCACTACTGAGCATCTTCTCAACCTAAGGACTGACTTGAAATCAAACTCTTCAACTAGGTTGAGTTGTATCTAAATTATGTAATAATAAGACACTCAAATATGAAATCAGTTTCTAAAACTGCCAAAACACAAATTATGTAAAAATCTATCATCTATGTAATGTTTCTTTTTAGAAGGTTGTAATTTCATTACATTTGTTTTTGGACTATGACTACCAGTTCAACAGAGATTTTAATTTAAGGTGTAGTGTGTATTTAAAATTGAAGATGTTGAAGAAACTACATTTGATTAATAAAATAAGTAAGCTCTAACAGTTTGGGGACTCAGGGAATATTTTTTCATATAGATTCCCACCCCTGCTAACTGTTATCCAATTGTACTTTACAAGTGGACTAGAACAACCCAAGAAGTAAATATTTCCTTCTTTTAGTATCCAGTAGAATTAATTACCTTTTTAAAGAGACCCACCTCACCCATTTCATCTAACAAGAGGTTTGTAAAGTCAAATATGAAGACCATTGCAGTCTTGGGGCTAGTTATTGCTTACTTAACTCAGAGATGTTCCCACTTTCTCTTCATGAACATATGCCCTGCTTTTCCAGTTTACTTGAGCAACAAAAGGGTTGCGGTTATGTGTTGAGCAATGATTTGATTGTCACTAAGCCTTTTAAAGGCCATTAGCACCAGCAGGCTTAACTGACGGCAAGAGAAGTCACTTCTTACAGTATACTTGCCTTGCTTCAGTTTTTCTGGGCACAGACATCCAGAGATTTCAGCTTACTCCATTGAGCTTTGCAATTCAAACTGCAGAAAAGTTCCTTTAATTAGGAACAGATGGTTCAAGAATACCCCGGTGCTCCACATCTTTGTATTACTTATTCCGTCTTTACTTGTCATGGTTCATGATACATTTCTTATTTACCTGCTTGCAGCAGCAGTTTTGCCTGGAAGGATGAAGTCTGTTGTGGTCTTTCAAAAATGCACAAGTGGTTACATGCACCATGAAAATCAATAGCTCCTATGCCAAAGAGAGTTGCATTCTCATGGTTTCAATTAACACTGACATAATGGGGCTATGTCTACACCCCCACCCCAAACCACGGGGACTATAATTAGAAATCAGTGCCTTAGCATTGTGATGTCTAAATTACTATCCTGCCTTGAAAACGAGATCCATTGATCCCTCTTCATTTCTGTCGATTTGCAATGCACCAACACCTACAAGAGTACTATACAAACTATTTTTCCATTTTCCCAAATTGTTATAAATGTCTATTTTTAAAATGAGCAATACAAAAAAGCTTTTAAGTGTACATATATATTGAGCCCTTAAGATTCTTTTTCAGTCACAGTCTTAAAGACTAGAATTGCAAAGAGGAAGGAGGGATGTATATATATTCTCTACACTATAATACATACAGAGGTAGAGATGAGGAAGGTAGGGGTATGGGAAGTGTCACAGAGTGAAGATTCTCAAAATGGTAATAGAGCCTTTTACAAGGGGGAAATACAAGGATGCTTCAATTTAATCACTAAGTTGTGTCTGACTCTTTGTGACCCCATGGACTATAGCCTGCCAGGCTCCTCTGTCCATGGGATTCTCCAGGCAAGATTCCTGGAGTAGGTTGCCATTTCCTTCTCCAGGGAATCTTCCAGACCCCGGAATTGAACCTGCATCTCCTGCCTGGCAGGCGGATTCTTTAACCACTGAGCCACCTGGGAAGCCCCTTGACTTATTGTTAACAAGTCTAACTAAAAACACAACAACACTTATTTTCAAGCATTTCTGTAGTTGCAGTTTTACCTACCATGTGGCCTAAATACTCTTGAATGGATTCTAGCTTATTTCATGCTTTTTGTTACATCTTTGAAATTCTACTATTAGGGAAATAGGAGCATCTTCACCTTCTTTCTTTGCACGTGTGTGTATTGAATCCAAAACTAGTTGGGAAATTGTTGAATAAACCCTTCACATCTCACGGCGTGTTTGGGTTCCCCATCTTTTTCTTTAACCATAATTTGGAAAACGATTTCCTGTTATTTTTATTTGGTGCTTATGTTACCAAGCAACAGATAAAAATCTAGACCCTTTCTGTTTGTTCAGTACTATTGGCAGCACAGGGGAAAAAATGTTGTAGTGAATGTATGTTAGGAACTGGAAGAAACTAGGAGGAAATGTGTTTTTAACTTGAGTGCCGCATGTTGACTGCCATCACTGTGTAATGTGGCTGAAGGCTCGTTCTGAATTACTGAAATGAAATCCAGGCTGTGTGAAGAGCTCGGCTCCAGCATTTCTCTTTTTTCAGGCGGCTTGCAGTAGTTTTTAATGTGGTGTTTTGAAAATGCAGGTTATTTGGTAGAAAGTCCTGATCTATATTAAGAGAATCTTTGCAGAGAAAAGGACATTTCTGCAAAAAGCTTTTTATAGCAGAAATGGCGTGCAGATGTCATGTTAAATATATATTCTGAGGAAGGTAGGAACGAGTATTGTCAAGAGTCTTTACTAGTTAAAAAGGGAAATGAGGATCCCCCTGCCCCACCCTGACGGACTTTTACCATAAAACAAACTAGCAGCTAAGATCTAAATGCTTGTTTATCTTACCATTTAGAAACACCTTAGTCTTGAGGGGCTTCCCTGGTAGCTCTGTTGATAAAGAATCCACCTGCAATGCAGGAGACCCTGGTTTGATTCCTGGGTCGGGAAGATCTCCTGGAGAAGGGGTGGGCCACCCACTCCCATATCCCTGGGCTTCCCTGGTGGCTCAGACAGTCAAGAATCTGCCTGCAGTGTGGGAGACCCGGGTTTGATCCCCTGGCGGAGGATATGACACCCCACTCCAGTATTCTTGCCTAGAGAATCCTCATGGACAGAGGAGCCTGGTGGGCTACAGTCCATGGGGTCACAAAGAGTCAGACACGACTGAGTGAGTAAGCACAGCATAGTCAGTCTTGAGGATTTCATAAGGCTTCTAAATTGGCTATTAATATATTGTCATTATGCTCAGTAGCTCAAATTGATTTTGATTTGCATTAATAAATATTGAGTCCAGATGATGTTCCCTTTCTATCTTTTAGGTCCCCCAAAGTAAACAGACTAAGCCATCCCATTCGTCTATAAATAATGTCCAAAACTTCTTCTTATGCTCAGCCAGTAAAGAATCCACCTGCAATGTGGGAGACCTGGGTTCGATCTGAGGGTTGGGAAGATCCCCTGGAGAAGGGCATGGCAACCCACTCCAGTATTCTTGCCTGGAGAATCTGCATGAAAAGAGGAGTCTGATGGGCTACAGCCCATGGGGTCACAAAGAGTCGGACACGACTGAGCGACTAAGCACATGCAAATAACATGTCATGTTCTAGTAGAGACCGATCATCTCTGCTACATTTGGCTGCTAGTTTTTCAAAATGTGAAAACTTTGGCAAAATATATATTATTTTTGGTTTTGTTCAAGTAGCTTCTTTTCTCTCCATGTCTACCAGTGTTTACTTGAGCTTTTGAGTTCTTTGTATCTCTACGGCTGGTGAATATTTTCTTTCTCACCCTGTAGCACCTTGAAGCATTCTGAAGATACAGCATTGAGTGCATGAGTCATTAATCTTTGTTAAAAACTATGTCATCTCATCCATAGTGTCCAGTCATACACTGTTCCATGTAGAACAGTTGCATCCTAACTTGCTCTCCCACCTTAAAAGCTGGTGAATAAATTTGAAGGCTGCAAATTCTCATTAGAATATATCCAGCCCCAGAGCTGAGATAGTCACTGTGTGTGGATACCCTATGCTAAATCATGGAGCTGTGGAGAAGGGCCAGCCCCATGGGCTTCCCTCAAGGTTCCTATGTAATCTGTTACTCAAAAGATACACATTAAGGAAATTCAATGTACCTGCTCCCAGACAAAACTGCCCGAGTTCAAATCTTGGCCATTTACTGGAAGATCTTGCGTCTATTCCTTAACCTCTTTGGGCCTCTGCTTCCTCGTCTGTGAAATGAGATGATAATATTCATCTCCTATGATTATTTTGAATCTTAAATGAGTTAATACGCATAAAGTACTTTGAATGGAACCTGGCACACATAGTAAGTACTCAATATCATATAAATCTGTGAAATCCAATAAAAGGTGTCAGAAAATGAATTCTGACATTGAAGAAAATATTTTTCTCTTGAATGTTTACACCTCAATCTTCATGATCATGGTGGTTTAGTTGCTAAAGTGCTGTCTGACTCTTTGTGACCCCGTGGACTGTAGCCTGTCAGGCTCCTCTGTCCATGGGATTCTCCAGGCAAGAATAGTGGAGTGGGTTGCCATTTCCTTCTCCAGGGGATCTTCTGACCCAGGGATTGAACCCAGGTCCTCCTGCATTGCAGGCAGATCTTTACCAACTAAGCTACGAGGGAAGTCCAACATAGAAATTGAATTAACCATTCTCTCTGAGACCTTTAACCCATTCTTTATGTAAATAGTTCAGAGCAGGAAGAGAGGAGTGTATAGTTTTCCTGTTCTTTCCAAATATCATTTTGAGAAATAACTATTAACTGCTAAGAGAGGTCTGAAATATCTGACTTTTATAAAAGCCATCATGACTAACTCCCACCCAACTCCTACCCCAGCCCCAGGGAATCTGGAAGCCACAGGTGGACCCAAGAGACCCTTCTAAATAAAAATAAAACATATCAAATGTTAGTCAAGAGCTGTGACCCAAAGGAATAATCAGATTGATCATTTTAAGTGGCATGCCATGCCATAGAGAATCAGTACATAAGTGAGGATTAAAGAAAGATCTTAGAGTATGGTTACCCCTTTTGTTAATCCCCACGTGGCATGATCTACCACTCAGCCTTGGGTCTTCTGGAGTAAATTACTTCAGTAAGTAAGTTCTTTGGGGACTTCAGAGGAGTAATTGATTTTGAGTGTTATAAGGGAGTAGAATGTGAGTGAAGTTGATTTTATATTCAAAATTAATAAATCCCCAGAACAAAGTATGACTTAGTCCACTGTTAAATCTGCCTATGGGTGAAAGGTTTGCCCTTGGAATCTTGGCAAGACCATTGAGAGCTTGTAAGGGAGCATGGTAGTCCAGAGTCAAAAAGTAGAGCTTGTCCTTGTACTCTGGATTCACCATCCTGAGCTTGGTCAGGTCAGTGAGAGTGGGGACCCAGCACCTGAGGTGGGGTGGTTTTATCACTTCTTCTGGGGTCACTTCTTTTGGGGGAATGAGCATTGCAGGGGATCCCTATTTCTGTAGTTCTCATGACTGTTTTAAAAGCCTTTGTCTTTTACTGGGGCCTCATCCCACACAAGGGGTTTATTTCCCAGGTTCTGAATTCCCTTCATGTAGAATACTGCATGGTGGTCTCAGTAGTGGTTGGAAGACGAAAGACAGATTTTCTCTAACTTTGGTGTTTCAAATGTCCGTTCTCATCCTAGCTTTCTTATAATTTCCCCGTCTGTCTTCTCAGTCTGGTATTTAGTGTTTCCATAGCATGTTATAGCTGAGTTACTTGTGATCATTTTTAGTAGTTACAGAACAAATCATGTGCAGAACATGAGCCAGTACTTAAAGTATGAAATGGAAAACCTCTGCCAAACCCAGCTTCATAATCTTCCTTTCATAAAACTCTACTGTGTCACTTGGTTTGATCTCTCTTTTTAAAACTTCAGCCTCCATCAGCCTATTTAAGGAAAGGATAGTACTACAAGGCCTACTGCCTAAATGATTTAGCTTATAGTTGAACCAAGGATACAGTGAACCCATCCTAGAGTTAAAAAAGAAAGAAGGGGAAAAGGACCTCTTTGACCAAAGTGTTTCTTGAGCACGGTTATGGAGTTTAAATTTTTGCCTATTTTCTAATAGTCTATACCATTTTGAAATTTCTTTTGTGTTTTCTATAGTCTAGAAATTCCTACTTGCCTTGCTACCTAATCAGAAATGCATTCCAGAAAAATCTCTGGCCCATAGTAGGTGCCCAGTAACTACTTGTTGACATTTTAACTCTTTTTACATTGTTTTCTGCTACAAGTCCTTTTTTTCCTAATAAGCATTGTAATGAAAAAATGTCATGCACTAGCCTGCTTTTCACAAGACATTTTTTTATAATAACTCTTTACCTCTCCAAAATCCAGTCATTTTAGCAGTCTCACCAGTGTGGAACCTAATTAAAGATCAGAAAACAAGCAATGTTTAACATTTAAGTTTCATATTATTTTCTTTAAAGAGGCAGCGGCACATGACAGATGTGGGAAATGATTTCAGTGTTTGCTAAGGTGCAGTGCTAGAGTCAGATGCAGCGAAGTGGCTGTCCACAAGTCAATTGTTCTCTCTGGCTTTGGTTTTTTCATCTATTAAATGTGAGAGCTGTACTCAGTTATCTCTAGGGTCTCTCCCAACTCTAAGACTTCTATGATTCTCTGACCACCTCCTCTCCTCCCTCCAGGCTTGTTTGTTCCTCTGTCAAATGAGAGGGTGAGAAAGTATCAAAGTCCTAAGTCTCTGTAACTTTAAAGGCATGCTCTTGTTTTCTTGTCCAGAAAACCTAGCTTTCCAGCATGGCAATTCCTTAAGGGTATTGGTTAGCCAAGATTTTACTGTACATTAATACGTGGTTAAAAGGACCCATTTAGTGCCTAGGAAAACATTTGGCACTGGTTAAAACTGTGGAAAAGTCCTAATTCTTCCTAGGGAGCCTTGACTTCAGTGTATACAGTTACATCCTGTTGGACAGTCGTCCCCCTTTACACTTGAGTTCTGTTTGAGATAAGAGAGTGTGTGTGTACATCAGATAGGAGCCTAACAGTGTGAAGTTTTTCTCCTGACAGTGTTAATCCCCCATTCCTGTTCCTAAGGCTACTGTTGATAAGTGGTATCCCAAGTTACACTCCAGAGCAGGTGAAGTGCACTGCTGCACTGCCTGTGTCCCAGCATCTGTCCCCTGCGGTGGTATCTGCTTTCACAAGTGTGTTTGCAGAACTGGTTGGTACTGATAGAGAGGAATGCAGTAATCCTCTGATACTGACTCCAAAAGGGGAGGGTGGGGCCGAGAGACTGAGAAGACCGGACCTCTTGGGGAGCTGCCAGCTCGTGATCCTGGCCATGATCCTTTCTAAGCATTGATGGAAATGAGTGACAGGGTGGGATCAGCTCCTCTATGCCCAGACAGTTGCATCCTATAGAAGTAGAAAGATGAAACTAAGTCTCTATCTGCAGAGGCCGTCGAGCTCCATCCGATTTCGGTGCCACCTTCATCCTTCCTGCTTCCCTTGCTCGTGAACTTTTAGTAGTTCTCTGTGTCCTGCCATATGGTGTTGTTTCTGCCTGGTGTCCAAGCCCCTTAATAGCCTGGCCACATACGCAGTCTGTCCTATACGCAGGCAACTTTATTTCCCAGAATTCCTCAACCCCACCCACAGTCTGCTCAGTACTATGTATGCTTTTGTTGATTTCACTCTCCCTTCCTTAACTGCAGTATTCTCCCTTCATTTGATCATTTCAATCTAAACCGCTTGTGATCAGCAGATGCAAACTATTGTACATAGAATGGATAAACAACAAGGTCCTATTGTATGGCATAGGGAACTCTATTCAACATCCTGTTCTAAAACATAATGGAAAAGAATCTGAAAAATATAAATATATGCACAACTGAGTTCCGCTACTGTACAACAGAAATGAAGCACAGCATGGTAAATCAACTATACATCAATAAAATTTAAGGTATAAATAAATCAACCCGTTCTTCAGAATGTAACTGAGTCCCGCATCTTCTCTCAAGTGGGCCCTGAGCACTCCATGCTGCTCCCAAGCCTCAGACAGCCTTCACATAACCCAAAATTCAAATTTATTCATATTCTTCCATGTAGGATACATCCATTTTGCCTTCTGTGCAGCTGTGGGCCCAGAAAGGAGTACGCACGAGCGACCCTTCTAAACCTTGACGGGGGGCTTACATTTGAAAGGGCGGTCTAGCAGTTTGAAAAGAAGACGTGCTCAGATTACAGTCTGGCATGGCACACCCAGTGATGCCCATCTAAAATGAGTGGGAATAGTTGAGTGTGTGTGTGTCATATACAGCTGAGTTGCTGAATGTTCATTCCTACCTCCCCATGCCTTCCTAGCATACCCTTTTTCTTTATGTAATCTTGCTGTAATTCACCTCTGCATTAAGCCCGCCAGGCCATGCTACATGTGATCCATTGTGACTCACCCGTGAAATTCATGGCCAAGCCTTCAAAGTCAAGTTGATAGATTTGCAATATATATATGCAGTTTGCTGTCTCTATCTTGGCCCCACCATTGTCTGTTTCTTCTCCCAAATTAGGTGAATCCCACCGCCCAGTGTACCCACGCCCTGGTGAAGATGATGTACTGCTCCCACTGCCAAGGTCTCGTGACTGTGAAACCCTGTTACAACTATTGCTCCAACATCATGAGAGGCTGTTTGGCCAACCAAGGGGATCTTGATCTCGAGTGGAACAATTTCATAGGTGAGCAGGTGATTAATGTGTTTGTGTCACTCCCGGGCTTCCCAGGTGGCCCTCTGGTAAATAACTCACCTGCCAATGCAGGAGACATGGATTCGACCCCTGGGTTGGGAAGATCTCCTGGAGGAGGGCATGGTAACCCACTTCAGTATTCTTGCCTGGAGAATCCCATGGACAGAGGAGCCTTGTGGGCTACAGTCCATGGGGTTGCGAAGAGTCAGACACGACTGGGCGACTAAGCACCCATGCACGTACATCACTTATTAGGGATAGCTCACCTTCCAGCCACAAGAAATGTTTTATTTTTTAATTAAAGATTTTTTTTTTTGGCTGTGCTGCATGGCTTGGGGGATCTTAGTTACATGACCAGGGATTGAACCCCTAGCCCCAGCAGTGAAAGTGCCAAGTCCTGCCCACTGGACCATCAGGGAATTCCCCAAGGGATGTTTTAATTGTCAGTGATGGAATTTCTGTTCGTTATAATAGTGATTCCTGGAGTTCTGATGGTACTTACCACTCTACGAGTAAATGTTCCCTTGAACTAATGGTGGCATTTCTGAAGACAGTGGATACCAAGCAAATACCAATTTTCAGTAATGAGAAAGTGCCTTTTTGACATTTTCCCCCGAAGATTAGTTTTAGTTCTACATCATAGGCTCATATCCATGTAAACGCTGGAGTGCAGCCATCACTGACCTGTGGAAGGAGCTTTTCAAATGTTATATTTGTGACATTGCAACTGAAACTTCTGCATACCTGCCAGATACCGCTTAGATATCTGGATCAAGTGTAATATGACTGTGGAAATTTAGCGGTTATATTTCTATAGAGGATTTAACAACCATAGACTGCTCTGGTGAGAATGGAAGCCCTGAGAATTTCAGAGGTCAGTGTTCTCACCTACAACTTAAAACCTAGAAAACCTATTACTAGAACCCAGACAGTGATGGAAGTGACCTAGCCAGTTTCCAAGAGGGTTAAGTATGATTTGTGGGAAATGACAAATTAGGGATAATTGAAATATCCAGTCATCAACTCCCTGGATTCCTGCTTAATGCATATGGGAATCCTGGAATGTTAGTGGCAGGGGTTGAAGCTGCTATCTGTGTGGCTGCACACACAGACTATCAGTACCCCAAAACAAACTCCCTCCCATCCCCCAGTTGCATTTGCATAATTGCAAATTTTGAGTGTCTTTGTCAGCACCTATTTTTCACTTATTTGTCCACATCAAGGGCACAGGTATGCAATTTGCTGAGGGTTTTTTGTGGGGAGGGGAATAGGGGGATTTGAGCTGGGGAATGCTTTTTAGTCTGCATGAGATCTAATTATATTAACTCTGAAAGTGCATCAATAAGTTGGCTTCAACAGATTCTTGAGAATACTGACACAAGGAAAAAAAGATGTGAATATTAAAACATCACAGCACAATTGTAGGCTAAATAGTCCAAAGCTAGAAGACCTGAAAAAAGTCCACACACAGAAAAGCAGAATCCCATGAAAGAGAAGGCCTAAGACCCAGACACACACACACACCAGTGGCACATCATGCCCAGAAAGAAGCCATGGGAGAAACTGTTACTTGAAGATATGTCCAAATCTAAATTAAAGTTGATATACTTTTTCTTTTCTTTCTTTTTTACTCGCCTTCCCACCTCTACCCATAAATGTCATGTTTGCGATTCACTTTTGCTTAATTCATTTTTAAGAAACAAGATGGTTTACCTTTTCACTTTTCCCTGTAACATCTAATGCACTAGTTCTCTGGGCAAAGCAGTAACACTTGCACACAGTGATCTAGGTTGGCTAAATTTTCTACAGGCACATCATGAATAATGTACATTATTCTGTTATTCTGACATGTCTGGGAGAAAGTATAAGCATAAATTTGTCTTAAAATACAAATTCTAGGGACTCCCCTGGTGGTCCAGTGGCTAAGACTCTGAGCTTTTAATGCTGGGGCCCTGGGTTTGATCCCTGATTGGAGAACTAGATCCCACATGTCACAACTAAGACCCTATGCAGCCAAATAAATTAGTAAAAATAAACATTTAAAAAAGCAAATTCTATATATTTTTCCAAGAGCTTGCAGGTCCATATCAAAACCATACTCTGGCTTCCTTAATTTACATCTTCAGCCACTTACTGTAAATCGAGGACTTCCATGGCTGCTATTCTTGCTGTGTGTTTTACAAATTACATTTGATATCTTCAGAAACAAAATCAAACTCAAGCGGAAATTGGTGGGATTTCAGAATCATTTTCCTCATTTATTTTAAATTATATTTTTTTGGAGGGAGGAGGAATATAATTCTATCTAAACTGCATTTTTAATGGGTATTTTATTCTTTATTTCTAATAAGCTGATATAAAAGGCCAAGAGTAACAGACATTGTTAATCTCCAGTGCTTTTTCATGGATTTTCATAAGGGTTTAATTAATTTGCTCTGTGGTTGTCGAATTCAGCCCCAATTTACATGCCTGTGCCATAAGTTCAGTGTTGTTTTTTTTTTTTTCTTCACAAGGAATTTTTCCTCCTTTAAATGACTGCAGTTAATGAATGGTCAAGGGCTTTTTCCCCCTGCTTATTTAAATCAGATCATGGGGTTAAGTTGGAAAACTGCCTTTTGTTCATCCAGTCTGGTCGTGAGGCTAAAGATGTGGGATCATGATTATCAGCAGCCCAGACCAAAAGGAATCACTTTTTCTTGTGAGAAGGGGCTGCTTTGTTGCAGGGTTGGAGGGAGCTGTCATGAACACTGAAATGCTGCAGTCGGACTAGAACCTTTAAAGAGACTAAGGATGAGTTTTTCAAATCTGCTTTTCCACTATGCCCTCCTCTCTCTCTTGAACTGCACCTATTAAACTGTCACCCACCTTGATAAAGGTGGATCCAAATAGTTAAAACACCTTGGACTTGGTTTCTGAGCAGTTATAGGAAACCCTCTTTTTGAAAAATAGTGCCCCCACAACAAAAGTCAATTTCTGGAGAATCATAAATTATGTGTAGGTGCAACTTGCTCTCCGTCATATACTACCATTGTGCTAACATTCATTTGACTCCCAGCCAACCTTATTCACATCACATGTTGCTGCCATTGGGAATTTAGTATAAGGGGGTGGAATTGCTGGCTAGGCCATCAGCTAGTTCCTGGCAGGAGGCAGGAGCTGGTCAGCTGTCCCCCAAAGGGAGACCTGCAGCCTAGATTCATCAGAAGCAATGACACTGGATCTGACATCATCAGATCATGGAGGCGCCCAGTGGATGGCTTAGCAGGACCTGTCCCAGGACTGAGCAGGGACTTTGGTTTCTGGGCTGCAGGCTCTGGGCAAAACACAGCCTCACTCACATTGTTCAGCGACACCACACGCAGTGCTGGTATGACAATTCTAGCCCCACTCCCTTCTCAGACCCTTGTGCATGGCCAGCCGGCCTGGAGTTGACAGAGACGCCAAACAGCCAGAAGAATCGGGGTTTATGTTCCCTTTCACAAGCACGTTCATGATCTGGCCTTTCCTCACCACTAGGGAAATAAGTAGTGATGGGATGCACTGTTTCCTTCCTGTGTAAACCTCTGTATTTGGGATTTTTCTCTGGAGCTGGCGACTTCTTGGCTCTGAGGGTTTGTGCTCTGCAGACATGGTGGTGCTGATGCTTTGACAACGATGAACACGTTTAGGTTGTGCTCCACTTGTTTACAGGACTCCCCTTTCACTAGCACATCAAACGCATTTTTCCTCTCCTGGAAAAATGGTATATTCATGCCGGCAGGCTTTCCTTAGAGGTTGGGAGTGTCAGTTTTGGTGATTACCACAACGTGACCTAAAACTTCATTCATGATGACTTTCCCCCCAAATGTGCATTGCTCGGAAGTCTACTTGTGGTTTGTGACATTGGAATTCTGGTTGAGAGAAATGAGCTCGAGCTTTAAAATGTTGGGCCACATTCGTTCTTGGGGGAGGTGAAAGGTTGCTGACCACCTACGAGCTTAGGTAGAAGTTCAGCTGTGACCTATGCTTTGAGAGGGACACACTCTGTTCTAGAACCTTGCCCTTCTTTCCAGCAGCCGTCCTTAGACTACCTGAAGGCTGTGGAGTATGTGGGCCTAACTCTCCTTTAAGGGGAAAGAGCGCATGGAAAAGTTCACTGCTTGCCATAAATGAGGCATTCTTTTTCTTATTTGGAGATGACCTTTCCAGTTTCTTCTAGTTTTGCACAATAAGTATCAGGAAAAACTACTAACTAAATCCCAAGAACCATGGATGACAAGAAAACCAGTACAGGGGGTGTTTTTCTTTAAGAGATTCAACATGTCCTAAAAAATTCTAGACTTTTCCAAAATGTAGAAATGATTTGCTGAGTAATTAGTGAAAACACATTGTAAACACAGATTTTGTGCCTTGTCTCTGTTTTTTTCATTTGAATAAAAAGTGGCACATGTTTTTTGCTTTAAAATAACTCGGGACCCTTGTATTTGAAATTGGAAGTTTATCTTAATACAAAAATTGCATTTTACAAAGTGCCATTATTTCTAAAGTCCTTAGAATTCCTAAGGAGGCGCCTAGAATTCCTAGGAACACTTTGATTTATATTGTCTAACTGTGTACCCAAGCATCTGAAAGGGTTTCATTTAAAAAATGAAAGAAAAGAATTGATATGCCAGGATTTGAGCTGATTTATGTTTTTGAGTCTTGTAAATCGAACATGAAATGGGAAGAGTCGTGGAAATCCCTGGGCGAGCCGGCATGTTATTCTGCTCCCAGCCTTAGGTGTGTCAGGCAGGAGCTAGGTCAGAGCTATGCAGTGACAGCCACTGATATGTGGAGGGATGAATTATCAGTGTAATAGAATGTTCCCAATTGTGTTTTCTTGCTGGGGAATAAAGTCTTCATCTGGCAGTTTCCCACTCTAGAGAGCGGGTGGTATATAGCGACTGAATGCAGTTTTGTGTCATAGAAAAAGATACAAAAGCATGAATTAATGATGATCATGCCTCCCTCTCCAACACCCCCCACCAAGGGAAACAGACCGTAAAATAATCAGACTGATCACTCAAGGCCAAGCTAATGATTCACTTTGCTGCATTGTTCTACCCCAAACCTCATGTTAGATGCTATGCTGATGGTGGCCGAGAGGCTGGAGGGCCCTTTCAACATTGAGTCAGTCATGGATCCCATCGACGTGAAGATTTCAGATGCTATTATGAACATGCAGGAGAACAGTGTGCAGGTATCTCAGAAGGTAAGGAAGGCAGGTCCTGGATTGGAGAGGCGGGGCCCACTCTAGCCTGCTATGCCTCACGTGGCCACATTTATGCCCATGCAGGTTTTCCAGGGATGCGGACCCCCCAAGCCCCTCCCAGCTGGTCGGATATCCCGTTCCATCTCAGAAGGCACCTTCAGTGCCCGCTTCAGGCCCTTCCATCCCGAGGAGCGCCCCACCACAGCAGCTGGCACCAGTTTGGACCGATTGGTGAGCCCTGGGGCAGGAATGGCTGTGTTTAATGGCAAAAAACTGAAAACATTTGCTCAAAATATAGTTTGATTTGGAGGATTCCAAGCACGGGATCTTTTCAGGTGAAACTTTTCCAGCAAATTGCATAGGGATGTCAGTGAACCTGCTTCTCTGATGTCCTCGCTCAGACAGTTCATCCATAGAGCTAGAAAGTGGGGTGCTCTGAGGCTTATCTGAACACCTACCTTTTATGTCACAGTGAGGCTAACTCATAGGCTGGATCCTGAGTCATCAAAGCCCTGCAAGCAGATACTGTGTTTTTCCAGTGTATCTCTGGGGCGTGGGACCTGGTAGGCCCCAGATGGTAGCTCTAATGAAGAACAGGAATGATTAGTGGGTGTAGGCACTAGGCAGCTGTTTTTTTTAAATGGCAACTTAATTCAGAGCTTGCATTTCACCTGTTAATTCTTTTGGTGATTTTATACATTTTACATAGAAGTACTGGGGCGACCAGTGAGGTCGTTCGGGTTTTCCCACAAAATGGTGTGGGAAAACCTGAACGAATTTTTGGCCAAGTCAAAATCTGCATTTTTTTCTTCAGACTACAGAGAGACTCTGGAGATACTTTTGACATGATCTGAAGGCACGTCTGTAGGTAGTTTTGGGTTTTTACAGAGGTTTTTTTTTTTTTCTCTCTCTCTCTCAATGAGGTTACTGATGTCAAGGAGAAATTGAAGCAGGCCAAGAAGTTCTGGTCCTCTCTTCCTAGCAATGTCTGCAACGATGAGAGGATGGCTGCAGGGAATGGCAATGAGGATGACTGCTGGAATGGAAAAGGCAAAAGCAGGTGAGCCATCATTGGGCAAGTGTTTCTCCCTACACGCCTGGGGAACTTTCAGAGAAGGTTTGCTCAGTTGTTTCATCAAGGCGTTGTGAAGCCTTTCACAAGCAGGTGGCAACAACATGGAACATTTCTAGGCATTCTTAGGAATTGGCGTAGAAGTGTCGGGAAGGCCCCCAGCTACTTGCAGAGATTCTCAGGGCAAAGGTTTGTGCCTGTGGTTCTATGTTAGCGTTACTGCTGCAATCAAGGATTGAGTTGTTCTAATAGTGTCATTATTTTTCACTGCTAGTGGCAAATACTAGAACCTAGCAAGAATCTTTGCCAATCTTCAGCAGCTTTTGTTTTACTGATCCTCTTAACGAGGTCATTTCTCATTGCAGGTACTTGTTTGCTGTGACAGGAAATGGTCTAGCCAACCAGGGCAATAATCCAGAGGTCCAGGTTGACACCAGCAAACCGGACATACTGATCCTTCGTCAAGTCATGGCTCTTCGAGTTATGACCAGTAAGATGAAGAATGCTTACAATGGGAATGATGTGGACTTCTTTGATATCAGTAAGAATGTGTGCTTCTAAAGAACAAATTGTTATATGTTTGTTTGTACACCTTGAGATGAGAAAGAGCAGAATAAACATTCCCTTTTTTTCCCCCCAAAAAATAGGTGACGAAAGCAGTGGAGAAGGAAGTGGTAGTGGATGTGAGTCTCAGCAGTGTCCTTCGGAGTTTGAATATAATGCAACTGACCACTCTGGGAAGAGTGCCAATGATAAAGCCAGCAGCGCCGGGGTCCCCGCTGGGGCCTGGCCCTACCTCCTCACTGCCTTCTGCATCTTATCCCTGGTTATGCAGAGAGAGTGGAGATAATTCTCAACCTTAGAGAACAAGTGTTCATCGTCAGTTACAAAGGCACTGGTTATCACTTTTATACCATCCTAGTGACTTTGCTTTTTAAATGAATGGACAACAATGTACAGTTTTTACTATGTGGCCACTGGTTTAAAAGATGCTGACTTTGTTTTTTCATTCAGTTTTGTGGGAGAAGGGGACTTGTACGTAAGGTCAGTCTGGCCTCCTCAGAATCATGTTAAATGTGGCTAACAGTGTAGGTACAGAACTGTAGTTAGTTGTGCATTTGTGATTTTTATCACTCTGTTTGTTTTCTTTCTGTTTGTGGGGTTTTTTTTTCCCTTTCAATATGATCTCACCTTGTTTCTTACAAGAAAACCAGGGTCCTTTCTTGGCATGTAACATGTACGTATTTCTGAAATATTAAATAGCTGTACAGAAGCAGGTTTTATTTATCACGTTATCTTATTAAAAGAAAAAGCCCAACAAGCAGTAAAATTGCCATCTATCCCTGTTGTTTTAGTTGCCTTATCTGGAGAGAAGAGGAGGTGTTGTATTTTTTTTTTTCTGCAATGTGAAGGCACAAGAGGGCTTCTAAGCCACTTGTCAGGTTGTGTTCAGGCATCAATTCAAGAAGAAGGTTATACTTCATTTATAGCTGGTGACTGGAAGAGGCTGCAGACTACCCATTTTGGTTGAGTTGGGTTGTATAAACTTCAATCACAGATCAGTCCATTTCTGGAAGCCGCTTATCCATCTAGAAGATTCTTGGTCTCCCTTGAAAGATATAAGGCATTCAGGGTATCCCAGGGTATCTCACTTAATTTGGGGGTGGGTTTGGTTTGGTGTTTTTTTTTTTTCTTAATAGAGGCAAGTTAGCAAGCCACTGTGCTGGTCTTTGTGTCCACACTTGACCCACTTTGACAAGATCAGGTGTGTTGAGGGTGGTATGGCCATAGACCACCCCTTTGAACTGATATCCCACCAGCAGAAGTAAGTGTCTAGCAATCTCACTAGGTCCCTCTTGTTCCAGATTCCAAACCCAGTCATAGCCATCTGGGGGGCTAGCCAGAATTGGGGTACAGCCTGGGTTCAGGCAGTAAGTATCAATACTCAAGCAAAGTTTTTGTCCATGCATGTGTAATTTGCATTTATTTGGTTTTGGATCCCAGTGTTTTGTTTTGTTTTTTAAAAAAGATTCTAAGGTGTCTTATTGAGTCTTTTTCTTGCCCAGCCCTGCCCCATCTGAAAGCCAAAGGTCTTGCCATGGTTCACAGCTGTGTGCTACCCTATCAGCCAAGCACCCCAGTTGGGGAGCTCTGAGTGTCCAGATTTTTCTTCTCATGTTGTTGGGCGTTTGGGGGGGGCAGGGAGGAATGGGAGTAGGTAAAACTGAGAAGAACACATCTTCGGGGTGACCTTTAACCACGCAGGTGAACTGACAAAGGCCATTGACTCTTGTCCCAGACCAAAGAGTAACCACTGCCTTGGCCCCTTTGGGGCTGTTTCCTTGTGTCTTTACCAAATGACAGCTCATAAAACTGTGAGAATGTAACAAATCACATTAAAAGGAGTTCCAGAAGTCTTCAGAAAGAATCAAACTCTGCAAAGGCTCTTCTTGCTTTAGACAGCCATTCAGATCCCAACCAATTCCCCAAAAGCTGAAACCCACAGAGAGGTTGTTTGTGTTACTGTTCAATCTTCAGTTATAAGAGTAATTCTCTATTTTTATATTGAAACGTAATTACTTGATAGCTCAGGGTCTACATTTCATTCAGCTTTTTACACCAAATTCTGCAGAATGGACAAAATGGAATATTGGGGCTGTTATAAACAGAGGCTTAATTTTATTAGAAGTAGCCAGTTATTTATTAAAGCATGATGTTAATAAAATAGGCATATTCTGGCTCATGTGTATAAGTTTTGTTTCTTTTAAACAAATCACAGAAGACGTAAAATTGAGAAGGCGCTCCATTTATGTATGAGGAAAAATTGATTGTAAATAGCTAAGCTGCCTTGTGAGAACTTGGAAAATGTGCTGATACTTAGTAACTACCTCAGTTGTGAGGAATTTCCTTTTTAGCTTAGACTGCTATTACTTTTACTTGGTAGAAATCAATCTGGTCTCCAAAATGTGGCTCAGAGAGTTATCCCCATAGACCTTGTTAGATTGTTTTTAATTTAAAACCTTGAACTCTGCCCAGCTGTTTTCTTTCAGTCAAGTTCTCGAAAACCAATAACATTTTCCGAATTAAATATTCTTGAAGGTTCTTCTGGAGTCTAAATGATTTGTTTTCTTTCTTTGCAATTTTTCCTGTTACTCTTCTATTATTTAAATTGTCTCTTGCCTTTGAACTTGAACTATGAAATAAACAAATCATAGATTTTTCCATTCAGGTCTGACTGGATAACTGTTGGCTTCCAACCAGCTGGCAGGCTCACACCCTCCACCCTCCCCAAAACAGGAATAAAGGCAAGTTGAATATTTTAAAAATCTTAAGAGTTCAGTATATGAGGTAGAAGGAAAGCTTTGTGAGGAGACCTTACTTTTCCAAAGCCTCAGTTAATAGCATGTGAAGAGTTTGCGCTTTGCAAAGTCATTAATTAATTACTGGTTACTTTCAAACACTTCACTCACTCTGTACCTTAAGAAATATGTTACGACTCTTAGATTGTATTTTATTTCAAAACTAGTAATTAGCACCTGTTATTTTGCTAAAACTGTACAAACAATTGACTTACATTTTTGAACTTTAGTTTCCTGGCTGTTAGAAGCCTAACAGTATAAAAATAACTTTTTACGAAAATTAACAGTTAAATCTTTAAAGTGAAACTTACTGTATGTGATTACAAAACCACAATAAAAATAGGTATAGATGGTGCTACACAAAATTCTACTTCCCCTTTTGTGTTGGCAGAATATGTCTGTTTGCATAGCTCAAAGGCAGTTGTGTTAATAACAGTATCTACTACAGGAAGCGTCTGTGTGTGTGTGCACTTGCTCTCAAGCAAAGACCACGCTATCAAATACAACTTTCTTTTTGAAATTAAAAAAGCACTGAGAATAATCTTCTAATTAGAACTTAGTAGGAAAAATGTAATTTGGCATTCCATGATATACTTTAAAAATTCAGTTTCTACCTTTAAACTCCTGATTGTTTTCTTTTAAAAATCCTTCTATATATGTGAAAAATACCTGAAAGATAACATGGTAATACAGGAATTCAAGCCCTTCAGTAAAGCTAATGGCCATGTAATTAAATGGTTGTCTAATTGAGGTTTTAAGTAGGTTGTATATTGACCAGGTTTAAAAACAAAAACCTGTACTACAGAAGTACGAGTGAAAGTTTCTATCTTGTTCTTGCTTTCATCTGCTCCTTATCCCTACACCCTAGATAAACTTATTAGTTATTTCTACATATCTTCTTCCAAAGTTCCTTTATACAAATATAAGCAAATATGAATAGAGATTTTTCTTTTTTGTCTCTTTACCTGAAAGGTAGAATATTATGCCCAATCATCTCATATTTTTTTAGGTTTATCATAACTTTAAAAAGTATTGAGAGGAAGAGGAGACCCTAAAGGACTCCTGTTCAAAAGGCATGGCTTCTCTGTGCTACCACAATTTGGATTTTTACTGCATTTTGGCCCAGATTAATCTGAGTAATTTTTCAAGAAATAAACATGGAATTGATGAGGAACAGTTTGGCCCTGTAGTGCTGTAATCCCAGAGTGCACAATTAGGATGCTCTCTGTGCTTCATTAAGGTTCATTTTTGGCACTTTGTTTCCGTATCATCACCAGCAAAGAAGACCTTGGGCAAAGCGATTGGATAGATCTTAAAGCACAGCACATTAATACCACTGTTAATGCTTGGAAATGGTTCAAGAAGGAAATGTCATGCCCTAGAGTGGACTCATATTCTATTAAAGTACTCTTAATGTTTCCTCAAGCTCAAATGCCTTGAAATAGCATCAGCCACCACACAGGAAGGAGATGAGAGTGTTAGGAAAATGTGTAACTAGATTGTCTGGGGTACCACATGAATTATCTGTCTAGTGGTCAGGGAATCATTAGGATATGCACGTGTCCAAGTTCAGTTTCATGTAAGATTAAGTTTTTACTCATCAGAGTATGAAGTGACTTCTAAATTCAGAAGTAATCAGAGAAATTCCAAAATTCATTTTTCAGCTTGAGGGTCCATGTGTGGGATTAAATGCCCAGTTTTACTCTGCTTTTGATATTTCTTGAAGAAATATTATGAATTCTGGGGGTGGGGGGAAGTATAGGATCATTGGAAAGAAGAAGATTTTCATGCATCAATCCTGCCCGGTTCATGCTGATAAAAGGTGAAAGGTATGGTTAAAGAATTGAAGAAACAGCACATGTGTGATGACCCAAGATGCTTTTCTAAAGGGTTCATGGTCTGGGACTTCCCTGGCAGTCCAGTGGTTGGGACTCCACACGGGAGACATGGGTTCAGTCCCTCTTCAGGGAACTAAGATCCCATTATGCCTCTTTGGCACAGCCAGAAAAAAATAAAAATCATTAAAGAAAATAAAGGGCTTGTGGTCTAATAGACTTTAATCAAAGTTCCCTGCACTTCGGGGAAGTTTTGCAACAACTTTCTTGCCCTACTATGTGTTGCTGTGTTTCTTACCAGAGAGAGTTGGAAGTCCTGGGTGTTTGTGAGTATAAACAGAGTTGTATCTACACACAGAGGTGCATTTGTGTATTTTCAAAAACCCTGTCACTTAGGGCTGCCTTCTCCCTGTTGGCAGTGGTGTATGCTTGGGGAACGCAGACAAATTTTAATAATAGCCTAAGGGAAACATAATTAGGAAGGTAGGTCTCCTGCCAAGGGGAAAAAAAAATACACGCACATATAAAATGCATTCCAGATAGAATTTCTTAGATTTACCACTGCCTGGGATTTGCTTTTCTGCCTCACAATCGACAGCCTCAAGCTGCCCATAACCCTCTCTTCTTGGTGACTTGCTGCATGGGGCAATTTGTGCCAAGTTGGCCAGAAAGAAATAGTCATGGTCAGCGGGTGGTTTTCTGAATACACCCTCGGATCTCAACTCTCTGACTGCAGTTGACTTTAAAAGTCTTTAGTGGCCCTGCTCTCACTTCTCTTTTTGTTGTTATTGTTCAGTCACTAAATTGTGTCCGACTCTTTATGACCCCACGGACTGCAGCACACCAGGCTTCCCTGCTCTTCTGCATCTCCCAGAGCTTGCTCATGCTCATGTCCATTGAGTCAGGGGGCCAAAGTATTGGAGCATCAGCTTCAGCGTTGATTAAGAGTTGATTTCCTTTAGGATTGACTGGGTTGATCTCCTTGCAGTCCAAGGGACTCTCAAGAGTCTTCTACAACACCACAGTTCAAAAGGATCAATTCTTCAGCGCTCAGCCTTCTTTATGGTCCTACTTACATCCGTACATAACTACTGAAAAAACCATAGCTTTTACTATATGGACCTTTGTCAGCAAAGTAATGTCTTTGCTTTCTAATATGCTGTCTAGGTTTGTCAGCTTTCCTTCTAAGGAGCAAGCATCCATGGCTGAAGTCACTATCCACAGTGATTTTGGAGTCCAAGAAAATAAAATCTCACTGCTTGTACTTTCCCCTTTTCTATTTGCCATGAAGTGATGGGACCAGATGCCATGATCTTAAGTTTTTTTTAATGCTGAGTTTTCAGCCAGCATTTTTACTTCTCATTTAAGTATAAGGAAAAATTGTGTTTACTCTGTTGTTGGAGTTCTGAATACTTTGCAACAAGTTCTGGCAGCAGCAATGAACAGAAAAACAGCACATTGACTGTAAAAAAGTCATTCCTTTGTACTTCAGTTAATTCACCTGCAGTGAGGCAGGATGAACCTGTGTGCCTGACACTGAAGCTGGGCCATGGCCATGATCTCACAGGATCTTGAAGAGTAGAAACCCTTCCATTTTGCAGGTGTGTCAAAGGGATAAGTTGGGTGACTTGTCCAAGGGGTGACAGGTAAGAAATGCAAAAACAAGAGCTGGAACAGGGCTTTGTCTGCCACAAGGGCCTACTTATCTTGGGCGCTATTTTTCCTTCTGTTACCCTTTTCCCCCTTATTTCACGTCTGAATAGGCAGGAAGGAATGGTGCTTGTCAGGCTTGCTGCATGAAGAGCTCTCCCAATCCTGTGGAAGGACCAGGGTAAGGGTCACGGCAGACCTTGGTTGATTTGGCTGGCCCGAGTACAAGGCGAGGAGTCGAGGACCACCTGGAGACAAATCTTGTAACATTTTTCTAACCACACAGTGACTCCTTGCTCAGCTGACTTCAAGTCAGAAAGAGCTTTGATGATAGTGCAAGGGGACCTTGTGGTTGTAAGGAACTGGCATTAAGTCCTGTGACTTTGTCTGTCTGCCCCAAGACAGCATCATATGACCATGTATGAACTGGCACTGGGGGTGCTGGACAGCTGCCTTGCTGAGAAGGGACTCACTGAATACCATGGTAATGAAAAGAATACCATGATTTATGTTGGAAAAATTCACACCTGTTTAATCAACTGGAGTTTGGTGAGGAGGTAAATACATCTTGCAATAAATAAGGCACAGTGAATATTATCTGGGCTTCTTAAAGAGCTCTTGAGAAGATTTCAAAGTCATACCCAGATTAGAGATAGGACACAACTGAGCTTACAGGGACTATTCCAGCCTGGGGAGTGTAACAAAAGCTTCCTCCTGCTGTACTAGTCTTCATGCTGCTTAGAAATGATAACATCTGAAGACAATCTGTGCTTTAGGGTCCAGAGATTTTTGACTCACCTTTTGCTACCTAGGGCAAGGTGGGGTGGGGAGGAGAGAGAGAACCTGGGAGCTTTGGTTGGTTTCCTGAATACATGTCCAAGCGTGCCCATCAAGCAGTATGTGCTATAAAGCTTCTGAAAAGTCCTGATCTAGCTGTATTCTGATTCTGGTGTTTGATCTCTTGACACAAGGTCCAGAGAGATGTCATTGAAAACCAGCAGGGACCAAGGGCTCTGCCTCCAAAAGAAAGGCAAGTGAAGGCCTCACTGGTCTATGGAGAGAGGGGCTGAGAGGCCACGTGACCCCCACCCCCAGATGTTGTGGGAAGAGCAAAGTCCTAGGACTCAAGGCAAACTGTCTGAGAATGTGTAAATGGTCCGTTTTGAAGAAAGAGGAGTTCTTCCTTTACTCAATGAATAGTGACTTATGTAATTGGTTAAACCAAAGGTACTGTAGGCTGATGATGAACAAAATGGTGGATAGGAGTGGTGTAGAGGCAGCCACCTTGGGGGCTGACAGAGGTTGGTGTTCACCTTGCCCCTTGGGCCACTGGCCTACACACAAGTCTGGATGGATCCTTATGTGCCCCACATTGTGTAATTTGCCCTCTAAATTCCCTTTTGGAGAACTGTAATTTATGTGCAACCAAAGTATTTGAAATTCCTTGTAGTATTGAACCAGACTCCAAAGATGAAATACCTAGAAATGTCCGCCCTTGGTGAGCAGAGGTCTCTAATGGCTCTGGGTATATGGGCCTCCCAAATTACATGGGATTTGAGGCAATAATCTGATTTCTGACACATCTGGCCTTGCTCTATGTTGGAGGACAAGAGGGAGGATGTAAGTAAGATGGAGTCCTCCTCGTCAGGAAGCCACTGGGGAGACACAGCGATGTAGGACTAACTGTTCTGAGCATGGTAGTGTGATAGGTATGGATAGTGAGCAGGTGGAAAGGAAAGGTGTGTGAAGCACAGAGACGGTTTCGCTAGTACATGGTGGGGCAATGGTGGGGTCAGTAGGAAGCTCTCAGAAGCCAGGCAATTTTCAGTTCAATGGAGTGGGGACTTCCCTGGCGGTCCAGTGGCTAGGACTCAAGCTCCCAGTGCAGAGGGTCCAGGCTCAATTCCTGGTCAGAGAACTGCAAGGAACCACATGCTGCAAGGAAGATCAAAGATCACATGTGCCACAACCAAGACCCAGTGCAGCTAAATAAATATTTGTATAAAATTCAAGGAGGGCACAATCTAATGCAAATTATTGAAAAGACTTGACCTGTTGCCCAGTGTGTATAAAGAAGATAAACTAAGTATGAAGTTGCCCTTGGGTTTGACCACATGCTCAGCACTATATAGCCTGAAAGGGCTATACTATGGAAGGGCTCAGTTCCCTTCATAACTCGGGCACTCTGGCCTCCCCCAAATGATCTTGATTTGGAACTCTCTGGTAATGACAACCCAGTTCCACTCACGGAGTACTTTTTGGATGTCCAGGCTCAGAATGCAGTCAGACACATTCAAAGTGCCCCTCCCAGCCCATCAGATATTTGCATTCCGGCCACCCACCTGCACACGTCTTCTCCATTTCTTTGAGCACTGCCTCCAGCTCACCTGCACGGCCAGGCCCTCCAGAGCTCCCAGGTATATTCAGCCACACCCTTCTGCTCTGGCCTCCTGGCTCTGGAGAAAAACGCAAGAGAAGCATCCCAGGAGTCTGGTTCCCCAGATACCATCCTGCACAGACCTGGGATTGCAAGGGAGTGAGGAAACAGCCTGAAACATTAGACAGCCAGTGAGGGGGATGAATGGGCCAAATATCTTTCAGGTTGAAGGAGGAGCCCTGCCTGCTTGCCTCCTGCCATCCCAGGTGGCTTATGTCACTTGACCACTGGGGTAGTCAAGCACAGTTTGAAGACTACAAAGTCTCCACTTCTTCCTGGGCTTTTCACATCTAGACTTCGGGTGCTGGAAACACAGTGGTGTTCCAAGGGTAAGGAGTGCTCCTCTAAGGGATGAGGAATCAGGAGCTGCCTCATCCATCACAGGCCTTTGCCCAGAACAGTGGCTATTTTCAAACCTTGCTCACCAGGTTCCGCGGCCACTAAGGCCCCTGGAGGCGGGATGACCGCCTTCCCAAGGCCTGCATGGAGCCCCACCTCTGGCAGGGGACCCAGGTTAGAGCCTGTACAGGAAGGAGCCCCAGCTGCAGGACCTCTGAGATCCTGGCTCCGTCTGCCCTCTTGGCACCCTCTTTGTGGGCTGCACGCTATCCACATTTAGAACGGAGCTGGCCTGGACACCGACCATTGCTGAGTGATAGCAGGAAAGCTGCATTTAGATCAAAGCCTTAGGCTGAGGTTTTCTGGAAAATTAGCAAGGAGAATGAAGCCTGGTTCTTGCAGGCAAGAAAAGATTCTAACTTTCTAATAATGTTGGCGTTCAGTCGCTAAGTCATGTCTGACTCTTTGCGACCCCATGGACTGCCGAATGTCAGGTTCCTCTGTCCTCCACAATCTCCTAGAGTTTGCTCAAATTCATGTCCACTGAGTCAGTGATGCCATCCAACCATCTCATCCTCTGTCACCCCCTTCTTTTGCCTTCATATTCTGATTTGAGGGTTCAAAACAGAGGAGGATCCAAAGTGTCCCCTGACCTCCCATCACCCCGACCTTTTACTGTTCTCCATCCCCAAAACATGCCTCATCTCTACTCTTTTCTACCAGGACCTCTAGAGGAGAATTCCACACACTAAGCCTTCTATCTGGGAGGCAGGCAGACAGAAAACTTAGGCGAGCACCTGTCCAGCCTCTTAATTACCCATCCCCACCCCACTTCTCTCCACCTTTCTCCCCAGTTTCCCACCAAACTGAGTTCCTTGAGAGTTGCCATCTCCTTTGTAAAGGGCTTCCCTGGTGGCTCAGCGGTAAAGAATCTGCCTACCAATGCAGGAGACGCAGGTTCAAACCCTGGGTTGGGAAGATCCCCTGGCGAAAAACCCATTCCAGTGGTCTTGCCTGGAGAATCCCACGGGCAGAGGAGCCTGGCGGGCTACAGTCCATGGGGTCGCACAGAGTCAGACACGACTGAGCAACAGCAACAGTCCTGTTGTAAAGAAACGCTTTTCTCTCCTGGTCACGTAATGAAGCTTCCCCAGCTTCTCTGATTGCAGAATTGACAGGGAGAAAGGAAGAAGCTGTGCAGAAGTGTTTCCCAGGATCAAAGTCCCATCTGTATCTCCCTGAAGAATCCAAGCTGCTCTTGGAAGACCAGTATGGGAGGAAATGGGTGATGCTGAGTAATCCCCTGTTCTGTGTTTCCTGTAATCTTCTGGCCCAGACCATGTGGATTAAAAGAGTGGTTTTGCCATATCTCTATAAGATGTTAAGAGGACAAGATCCCATCAAAGACTGTGGTATTAGTTAAGCCCATCCTGGCTCAGGTAAGGATAAATCCAACTCAAAACGATCTAAACAACAAGGGATTTATCATCTCATATAACAAGAAGATATGATGTAGGGATGCTCCAGGAATGCTTATTTCTCAACATTATTATCAAGGATCCAGAGCCTTTCCATCTTTTAACTTTGAGCTGTTGAGTAAGAAAGCTAAGCTAATCAAGATTCGTGCCCTGGGCAGAGTCCAGTCTTATCTGAAAGACAAGGCCACAGGAAGAGGATGAACACTAAACTACCCTGAACAAATTAGGGGCTGATCAGCAAGGAAGAAGAGAGGAATGGCTATTGGGTAGGCAGATAACTGGGTTGGTTACACCAGTAGGCACATAGGGCACTCTTGCTGCATCCAGGGTGGCAAAGTGCATGGTTGTTGTTGTTTGGTTGCTAAGTCATGTCCGACTCTGCGATCCCGTGGACAGCAGCAAGCCAGGCTCCCCTATCCTCCACTATCTCCACTATCAGATTCATGTCCATTGAGTCGGTGATGCCATCCAACCATCTCATCCTCTGTTGTCCCCTTCTCCTCCTGCCCTCAATCTTTCCCAGCATCAGGGTATTTTCCAGTGAGTTGGCTCTTCACATCAGGTGGCCAAAGTATTGGAGCTTCAGATTCAAAAGTGCATTAGGCATCAGCAACTTTGACAGGGATAGAAAACTGCACGGAGCTTCAGGGATTCCAGAATGCAGAGCTACACAGACATAAATTCACCTTCTAGGCATACCAGCTCAACTCAATTCCCAGGGTCTCTTCAAGGACTTCCAGGTCAATCTTGAATCCTTAGTGATTCGTTGTCCTCTACAACAGTCCTGCCAAGCGGTTGCCCAACCACTGCTTGAACAGCTCCAGTGACAGGGATCTCACTGCTTCACCAATGGTGTTATCTCTAGGCAGCTCTAAGTATTAGAAAGGGTTTTCTGCCGACTCCAGAGTGTCCGCATATGTACTGTTTGCTCAGTGATTAGGTGGCAAAGCCTTTGAAGTTGCTGTCAGTGTTTACTGGAAATGGAAGTTTTCAGATGTTTCTAACTAAAATTTCCTTGCAGATTCATAAGTGTTGCCAAGAGATACTTTAAAAAATAAACAATTGAGTAACTCTGGGAAAATTTTGGCTTGTCTGCATTAAGATCTGTAGATATTTTTCATAATTCAAACCCATTTTTGGCTTGACTGGTTTAAATTTTAACAAGAGGTTAGACCATAGCATAACCTAATAACTAACATTTTGGGGGGGAAATGTTTTAAGGAAATGCCTTGTGGTATTAGCTTTAAAAGTAGTCTTTGTATGTCCCACATAGCTCCTGCCCCAGTTAGATTGGAGAAGCCTAGCTGAACTCCTCGTTGTCCCTGTGGGAAGAGGAGGTCATCTCTTGCTGTGAGAGTAAGATAGTGTATTTGGTGTGTTCACATGAATCCAGATGAATGGGAAATAGCAATGGCTCCTGCCTTGGCCATGCCCACAAGGACTTGGTAGCAATGATGGGTGTGCTGCAGTGGGTGGGAGTTGGGGACAATGTCTCAAGGGGATTCTAGGGTAGAGATTAAGGTATGTTTTGTCCCCTAATAACTGTTCTTCTCTGGATACATGGATCGCCACTCCCTGATCAAACCAAAGGAAGTTGCCCAGGCTCACCAGAGTCATAAATTCTAGTCAATTGTTTTTAAATCTCAATATGACGTTATGGAAAGATTTTCTCTATGTCCAGCTGGGAAGATTGCCCATAAGTGTGCCTGCATTGTCAGAGACATGATATTACTTTTTTAAAAAACTGAAGTATAGTCAATGTACAGTAATATTATATAAGTTACAGGTGTACAATAGAGTGATTTATAATTTTTAAAGGTTATACTTCATTTATAGTTGTTATAAAGTACTGGCTATATTCCCTGTGTTTTACAATATATCCATATAGCTTATTTTATACTTCATTCCCTACTCCTTCATTGCCCCTCATCCTCCCCTCACCCCACTGGTCACCACTAGTTTGTTTTCTATATCCTTGAGTCTGCTTCTTTTTTTTTTTTTTTTTATATTCACTACCTTGTAGTACTTTTTCAGATCTACATTTAAGTGATAATCATACAGTATTTGTCTTTCTCTGACTTATTTCACTTAACATAATGCCTTTCCAATCTATCCATGTTGTTGCAAAACTTCATTCTTTTTCATGGCTGAGTAGTATTCCATCCTATATATGTACCACATATTTTTCATCCATTCATCTGTTTATGAACACTTAGGTTGTTTCCATGTCTTGGCTATGAACATTGGGGTGCATGCATCTCTTCAAATTAGAGTTTTTGTTATGAAATAAAAAGTAATATTTCAAGGTTGATTCCCCAGTGAGTCACAGGAGCAGTGAGTGGCTAACCTCTTGAGGGAACAGCCTAAACAGACCCTATTGGAAAAATGAGAACATGTCTGTTAAAGGAGAATGGCCACGTGTGACTACTGGAAGTTGGGCACTATCTTCTGAAGGTTAGTTCCACAGACTATGTCAATCTCTAATGTTACCCCTTCCTTCACCACTCTCCAGATTCATGGTCATTCCCTCCACCACCAATTCTGAAGCCACTGTCCTTGTAGCAATGCTACTTCCTTCCACCTCCCTTCTTTGGGACTGGCCATCCCATGTTCAGATATGGGATTTGGGTTTGGTTTCAGCTTTGTAGAAATATGATTAAGGCAGAGTTATACTTCTCTAACAGTGACCAAGAGCTTGACATGGCCTGTAGAACCAACCTTCAGAAAATTGCTCCCAATTCCCAGTAGTCACAGATGGCCATTCTCCTTTAACAGACATGTCCTCATTTTTCCAATGGTGTCTGTTCAGGCTGCTCCCTCAAGAGGCTAGCCACTCACTGCTCCTGTGGCTCACTGGGGAGTGTCTTCCTAGGCTGTGGCACACTTGGGGGCCCATTTCCTAACTCTGATGATGGATATAAAATTTTTTAATAGCCAGAAGTTGGTAAAGGCCAAGTCTGATGCCCTGACCAAAGGACTCGGTCACTAACCAGACCCTTCTGCATATTATATGGGTGCCAAGGAAGCCAGGTTCTCGTGACCTCAGTGTCAAGGTAAGTAATTTTGCTCAGAAATGGGATGTGATTATGAAAGGAGAGAGATTTTCTCATATGGCTCTCAGAAACAGGTTCTGAAGGCAGGTCACATTAACAGTTGCTTCAAGCCTGTACTTGAGAGGAGCCAGCATGCTTGAAATGTAAGTCCTGCTCTCTTGTTAAAAGTCACAGATTTCATGACCGTATGGACACATGGTGGCTGGTATGAGGCTGCGTCAGGAGGTCCTATCAACTGGGTGGTCTTATCCAGCTCACTTTAAGGTTGGCTATTGTCATCTTGTCACCCATGACCTGCTTCTCTGGCAGTTACCACTGGTGTGATCAGTGCTCAGACCCGTCAGAGCCTCAATCTGTGTGATCTCTCAGGGACAAATTCTGAAACTCAAAAAAATTAGTGAGAGAAGCCAGGTTTGTCCCAGGGCCCCTCTGCCTCCCAAGTATCAGTCTCTTCCTACCCTAGGGGCTCTGACATTGACAGGGAACAATGTCTTCACTGGAAGACATTGTCATTGAGGGATTTGAGGTGAGGGTGGCGAGGAAGGGCAGGGCCCTGGAGGCTGCTTCCAAGTTCCCCAAGTCACTCATTAGCTCCAAAAAACACCAGCCACTGTGCTGTTTCCCATCCTCAAGAGAATGTGCCACCAAGATGGTCTCCAGAACCTTGTAATGCCTGGCCAAGAGAAAGATGGTTTCCATTTAGTCTATACTTTCAGCTGCTTCCCCCGAGGGAAGGCCTGGCCCGTCCACTTCACTGCATAAATAACAGGCAGGAGGAGCCTCTCTGGTGACATGGGCCAGACTTCTCGGGTCCCTCCACGGATTGCAGATAAGCTGAGTGAGGACTCAGGGTGGAGGGCACCATGAGTGGATACCAGCCAGACCACCATGGCCCAGGCAGGTTAATTATACAGGCGGATCCCAGCTCTGGAGAGGGCTGGGCTGGTGAGGAATTGGAGGCTGTTTCAACAGTCGACCTAATTTGAGGCCTAAGTAAAAATGTGTGTTTGGTAATAGAGACACTCATATTGGAAACAGGTGGGGTTTGGGCTTTTGCCTACTCTCGAAAATGGATTGTCTGAGGCCCACAGTGCTTTTCTGGCTCCAAAGTCTGCCTGTTTTGGGTTTGGAGCTTCACTAAGGATGAGGCCTGCTTGAGCCTCTGTTCTGAAGGGGGCTCCTTGACGGTTACCAAGGATGTGGGGTTTTCGTCAAGTTACAGACCTTGCCCCACAGTGAAGAGCAGCAGGAAGCCCAATTTCTGTCCTGTTGGTCATCATGTGCGCCTATGCTTCCTGGGGGCAAGTGAATAAGCAGCTGCAAAACTAACTTGGAGGGGACTTCCTTGGTGGTCCATTGGTTAAGATTCTGAGCTTCCAATGCAAGGGGCACAGGTTCCATCCCTGATCAGGGAACTAAGATCCCATATGCCACGAGGCATGGCGGCATGGCCAAAAAAAAAAACTTACTTGAAGCCCTGGCTGTACACCAGTTACAGTGTAAATATGTAGGAGAGACAAAGATGGGGCTTACATGCTAATACAAGGCATAATATGCACAGGAAATGATAACAGTAGAAGGTAACACAACTGCCAATTAAGCACTATGGTCTAGGGCTCTCCAGACTGTTCTCTCAAAGCTTACTATAGTGCACTGAGAGTGTTTTATAAGTAGGGTTGATTCATTAATGTGTCCGTTGATGCATTTATTAATTCAATCCATAAACTCTGCTTCCATGGAAAGAGAGGTCATTCACACAAGAGTATGTGTGTGTGTGTTTTAAGTGAGGGCTCCTGGTTCTTATTTAAATAATGAATTTCCTTTCTTTTCTCTCTGCAAACCATACTCTCATCTTCACCCTGTAGTGAGTATATATTCAAGTGCAGGCCGGAATCAGTCAGAAAGTGATCTGTCCAAGTGTTGCTATGTAGAAACAAAAAGCTGTTTCCATTCATATGCCCAATCATCCATAATACCCTGCATCTCATCTCATCTTTAATATTTTATCATTTTTAAAGAGAAACAACACTCATCATTGTATATTAGTTACAAGTGGTGAAAGTAGGGCTTAATTGGAGTTTTTGTGGGTTGGCGCAATTGATGTGCTGGTTCCACGAATGTGAAGGTAGAGCTCAGACAGGTTGGAAGGAGGGCATAGTGGGGCTCCCACCACCACCACCAGCCCACTCTGGAAACTTCCTTTGGATCAAAATGACCATTATGTTTAGGTAACTCTTGGGTGTTTGAATGCAATTTCTGAAGTACTACCTGCTCTAAATATCAGTGTTTTGAAGACAACTTAATGGATTACTTTAGCTGGGATTACCTTACCCACAGCTGGGGAGGGTAGCCAAGGGGTTGAGGTGGCCCTTATTGTTAGTGTCACTTTTGACTGTAGCTTATATTAAAAGACTATGGATACAATGAAGAAAATAAATTTAATGTGAGATTTTCCAATGTGTTGGGCCACATTTGGCCATCTATGGAATTACTGGGGAAATTACCTGCAAGATTTTACACAGTGATCTCAAATATTTACTGGAATGCAGTGAATACAAAATCACTGACATATACAAATCCTGATGAATTTGCAGGTGGATATCTGCTGGGTTTTCATCAGCAAGCTAGACGATTCTCTGAATTCAGTTTCCAACTGGGAAGTTCCACCCTAGCACTTTGTTTCATGTGAAAACATGAACAAACTTGGTGTGGCTTTCTGGCTTTCACTGAAATGCCCTGGAGCCTTTCCGCCTCTCTGCAGTCTGCGGGGCTGAGCCTCAAGTCGGACTGCATGGCTCTGAAGCCAAAGGCGATCTGAGATTGGAGGCTATTTAGTTTATGACCATTTGGGGGTCTTAAACCCTCATGAAACTGAATGGGTCTTTTTAATTTTGTTGCTGAGTTAGTGGGGTAATTGCTTCCAATTCCATTTCATTCTGGCTGGGGTCTCGTGCTCTTGTTTTTGTTTCTTGAGGATTGTACTTGATTTTCTCACTTGAATCCTATAAAGGTGCTGTCCACAGTGCTCTTAGGGGACCATTCTTTGGCCATTTTCTCTGATACCTAGTAAACAACTAAAAAGTCCTGCTCCTAATCAGTGACTGGATGGAGCCGGAGCAGGGAATTTTGATCCCAGTCGTGAATCTTTCAACGGACTCTCCTGTGAAGCTCATTCTTGGAGGACACCTCCTTGTTAAGGGAGGACCACGGAGTTGAAGGGAATCTACACTGGCTGTGACCAGAGGGAGCGAAGACAGTGTTAAGCGCTTCGTGGACCTTTTGGAAAGATTTCTCTTTGCATATCTGTGTGGGTGAAAATGTCCATGTGAACATGCTTTGGTTAGCATGAAGTCACCAAAGTTAACCTAAGTAATGAACTTAGAGACCCTTCGAAACCTTTTCTGGTCTCTTTAGGCCATACTGAAATCCCCATATAATTAGCCATTCATTTTTAAATCAGAAGAAATGAGTCATATTTGTAGGTAAAAATGTTGAGAAATAAAGAGGAAAGGGAGAAAGTAGAAAAAGATCAGGTACAAGCACAGTACATGTGCTTCAAATTTTTTATTCCTGAGACTCTGAAAAGGGAAATGAAGTTTTGAATTTACCAAGTCTAACTGGACATGGAACAACAGACTGGTTCCAAATAGGAAAAGGAGTACATCAAGGCTGTATGTTGTCACCCTGCTTATTTAACTTATATGCAGAGTACATCATGAGAAACGCTGGGCTGGAAGAAGCACAAGCTGGAGTCAAGATTGCTGGGAGAAATATCAATAACCTCAGATATGCAGATGACACCACCCTTATGGCAGAAAGTGAAGAAGAACTAAAGAGCCTCTTGATGAAAGTGAAAGAGGAGAGTGAAAAAGTTGGCTTGAAGCTCAACATTCAGAAAACTAAGATAATGGCATCTGGTCCCATCACTTCATGGCAGATAGATCGGGAAACAGTGGAAACAGTGGCTGACTTTATTTTGGGGGGGCTCCAAAATCACTGCAGATGGTGACTGCAGCCACGAAATTAAAAGATGCTTACTCCTTGGAAGGAAAGTTATAACCAACCTAGACAGCATATTAAAAAGCAGAGACATTACTTTGCCAACAAAGGTCCATCTAGTCAAGGCTATGGTTTTTCCAGTAGTCATGTATGGATGTGAGAGTTGGACTATAAAGAAAGCTAAGTGCAGAAGAATTGATGCTTTTGAACTGTGGTGTTGGAGAAGACTCTTGAGAGTCCCCTGGACTGCAAGGAGATCCAACCAGTCCATCCTAAAGGAAATCAGTCCTGGGTGTTCATTGGAAGGACTGATGTTGAAACTCCAATACTTTGGCTACCTGATGCAAAGAGCTGACTCATTGGAAAAGACCCTTATGCTGGGAAAGATTGAGAGCAGGAGGAGAAGGGGGCGACAGAGGGTGAGATGAGATGGTTGGATGGTATCACCAACTCAATGAACATGAGTTTGGGTGAACTCTGGGAGTTGGTGATGGACAGGGAGGCCTGGTGTGCTGCAGTTCATGGGATTGCAAAGAGTCAGACACAACTGAGTGACTGAACTGAATTAGGTTTTCTGATCTCAGAACAGGTTAAAGTGGGGTTTCCTTTCCCAACTGTAAGCTAGAATTGAAATTGAGGCCAGCTTTGTCTTCTTAGACTTAGAAAGTACCTTCCAGGCAGAGTATTTTAAGGCACAACTTTCCTCATAACTCATCAGTATAAACAGAAAACTTTGAACAAATGCCTTCTTCATTCCATAGCAAATAAGGTGCTGATAAGATACAGGAGTAAAAATATAACCACCTGCTCAATAAGGAGTTCCAGAGGGGAGAGAGAGGGAAGAATGTGTGTGTTCCTGTGTCCTCGACCCAAGGACTTTCCTAGTGACCCAAGTTACTAAAAGAGAAGTGGGTGAGTCCAAACCAACCTTTCATAGCATTTGCTGCTTTCTTAGAAATAAACTGCAACCAAGCATCATGCAATGTTCCTTGGGCATTGTTTGAGGGCTAGTTTGCAAAAGTCAAGTGAAGGAATTGTTTGAATCTTCTTTGAAAAGCACCATGTAGCTTTTAAGAGATTTATCGAAGTCATTGAAGTAGCTTCTGAAACAAAGGGGGGGATGTAATATCTTTTTTTTTCTCGGCCACATAGCATTTGGGGATGTCAGTTCCCCAACCAGGGATGGAACCCATGGCCCCTGCAGTGGAAGCTCAGAGTCCTAATGACTGGACCACCATGGAAGTCCCATGTAATATCTAAATTGTATAAACCTAAGTCATTTGGGGGCTAGAAAGCAGCTGAAGGTGAGGCAGCGTTAGAGGAGCCAGCATTTTGCATTCACATTCCCTTCGTCTTCTTCGCCTGCTGTTTAGTCACTCAGTCATGTCCGACTCTTTGCAACCCCATGGATTATAGCCCGCAAGGCTCCTCTGTCCATAGGATTCTCCAGGCAACAATACAGGAGTGGGTTGCCATTTCTTCCTTGCCTACTTTCTCAGTAATGGATTTGTCAACAGCAGGATTGACCTAAAGAATTCCCTGAGAGCAACGCCTTGTTATTGAGCAAACAATTATAGTAAGAATGTTGAGATTTGGGCTCAAATTGTATTTTGTTACACCGACTTCCTACAGACCTCAGGTGAGTATGGTATGTAGGGCTTTAACGTGAAATGATCTCTATGAAGAATTTCATTTTCCCAGGATCTTTGAATGAAATGAATACTGATCCACTATTGTTTTCTCCCAGGGCTTATCTAGAGGGAGAACAGAGGGGCTATAGAAGTGTGTACTCCTCTCTTTCTTTGGGGCAGTGATCAAGCAGATAAGATCGAGGGATCTTCAGCCAGCAGGGATTCCCCTTCAAAGAAGGAATGTGAGCAGGTCAACTCTTCCAGCTCTTGAAGGATTTGGGTGAGAATTTGTATGTATTTACATGTATAGAATTGGACACCTAGCCCTCTCAGCTTGGGCTCATATATCAATTTGATCAAGGGATTCTACTTAAACTTCTCTTGACAAGGAATATCCATCCACACAGAGCTGGAGGGTCCCACTCTTCCCCCCAACCCATGCTGCCATCAACCAATTCCCTGGAAGAGTAAGGCACCAGATGCAAGCCTCCTTAACTGTTACCATCCACCCACATTTCACCGTTTTGTTGATGAGAGTATCATGGAAGACAGTACAGTTTAGAACACATGGAAGATCAGCAGAACTTTGAACATGCAGGTAAAGAAGAGTACTCATTGAACCAGAAAATCTGGAGCAGGGGCTTTGCTGTTGTGTGAGTGATGAAGGAATTATTAACAAAAGTCTGCATCAGAAACCCACTTTAAGCTATTCTCGGCTGTTGGTTTTATTTCTGTTTAAGAAAGCTCTTGCAAAACATAATCCATGCTGTAGGTTCAGTCATTCTCAGTACTTTCCAAGATCTTCGTGATGTCCTGTGTTTAATACCCCCTCCAGGTGTTGTTACAGAAACACGAACACTACGGTCCATCCTGCTTCCCGTCATCAAATACTGCTCTTTGACTAGAGCTGCTCAGAGGTTTCCTCTTTAACCTTTTCAAGCCCAGTGGTGTGTGGGCTCCACATTCTTTTCTAAATATGCAGAAGCCACCTGTTTGAGAATGTGGTCCAGAATATTGCTGGGGCTCAGTGTCAGGTTCACCACTTTGCCGTTTCCGGAATCCACCCATATGTGTGTCTATATTTAGTCACTACCATCAACATTTTCCATCTCTTACATGTTTAGCCAACTTTTGTGTGGGCTGTTGCTTTGACCTTGCAGTGAAGTTCTAACCGTGTATGGGACCCAAAATAAATAATTAAAAGATCATCTGTTCACTGCAGTCAGCAACCTCCTCAACCTATTTCATTTCAGCGACGGTTGGGACCCAAGCCAGGCATACTAGAGAGACGAACAACTCCTCTCAATGGCTTTGGGTCGCTGAGAGTCTTGTACTTGCAACTTGGGTTTTGCGCTTTAGCAGAAATGCTTGCCCACAGATGCACAGCAGGGCCCCCATCCTCTCTAAGAGGGGTGCAGGTGACATGATGGGGACTGGTCACAGATGCCTGCTACTGCTGCTAAGTCGCCTCAGTCGTGTCCGACTCTGTGAGACCCCATAGACGGAAGCCCACCAAGCTCCCCTGTCCCTGGGATTCTCTAGGCAAGAACACTAGAGTGGGTTGCCATTTCCTTCTCCAATGCATGAAAGTGAAAAGTGAAAGCGAAGCCTCCCGGTTGTGTCCAACTCTTAGCGACCCCATGGACTGCAGCCTACCAGGCCCCTCCGTCCATGGGATTCTCGAGGCAAGAGTACTGGAGTGGGTTGCCATTGCCTTCTCCACACAGATGCCTAGGCCACAGCATTCTAGAAAAGGCCCAACCCTCTACCCATTTGAGTGGGACAGAGATTGGTGACAGAGACTATTTCTGGGAAATTCACAAGAGGAAGGAAATTACACAGTGTAGATTACTTTATTTAATAATTTTATCCATAAAATCTGCTTCAAATGAACACCCTGGTGGTCTAGTGTTTAGGACTCCATGCTTCCACTGCAGGGGGCATAGGTTCGATCCCTGGCCAGAGAACTAAGATCCTGCATGCCTCACGGTGTGGCCAAAATAAAAATAAACTAGCTCTTTCTTAAAAAAAAAAAATAAGGAACAGCCAGGAAAGATTAGCAAGGAGAGGGGATGTGACAAGTTGAGCCTCCAAAATCAGGGGCGTGTTCTGGGAAGGGCCTGAGGAAGACTCCATGATGAAGTCAGCTTATTTCTGGAGCTCTGCATATGGCTGGTCATATGTTAGCCTCCAGTGAAATATCCCCTGTTTAACAGCAGAATGGGAAAGTGGATTATAGAGTAAGCCGTGGATGGTCAGCTCCACGAGGGAGGGGCCCAGGTTTGTCTTGTTCAGGCACTTGTCCTGGAACAATGCCTGACACAGACTAGGAGACCAATAATTATTTAAATCCATAACTATACATAGTATCATAATGTAGTTTAAAGAACAAGACGTTAATAAACTCATTGGTCCCCTTTGAAGATATTAGGTAGCTAAATCATTTGAAAAATGGTGAATAGTAAGAAAGAATCAAGCATTTATCTTTCTTTTCTATATAAACCATACTCCCAGGGGAACAATATTATGAGGGGAAGATTTGTTTTACTGAAAGCATTCCAGCTAATAAATGAGAAGAGATGGACAGAATTGAGGTGCCAAGATTTTGTATCCACTAATAAATCAATGAATCCAAACCTTGATCATCAGTTGCATTAGCATCATAAGAAGAATGAATGACCAGGCATCGATTGCTTCCTGATGAACTTCAAGCCACCACTTACTAAGGAATCAGCCAAGAGAATCAAACGTGAACCTGATCATGCTTCTAATTCTAACTTCCAATAGACAGGAAATCTAGGAAACAAGGCAGTACATTGCCATGAGTAAAATCCAGGCTGGGAAGCTGAACAAGACAAATGCAAGCGGGAAAAAAAAAAAGAGAGAAAAGGGGAATCTGAGAGGTTTTAAAAGTCTTAAGAAATTTATTGATTAATTGCCATGAATGAATTGGAGGTTGATCTTGATTTGAACAAATAAATTGTTTTAAAATCTTTTTAAGGGAGTTCCCTGGGCTTCCCTGGTGATTCAGATGGTAAAGAATCTGCCTGCAATGCAGGAGACCTGAGTTTAATCCCTAGGTTGAGAAGATCCTCTAGAGAAGGGAATGGCAACCCACTCCAGTACTCTTGCCTGGAGAATTCCATGGATAGAGGAGCCTGGCAGGCTACAGCCCATGGGCTGTGACTGACTGAGCGATTAACAGACATACACAAGGGAGCTCCCTGGCAGTCCAGTGGTTAGGACTCGGTGCTTTCGCTGTCGAAGGCCCAGGTTTGATCCCTGGTTGGGGAACTAAGATTCCACAAGCCTCGTGGTGTGGCCAAAAATAAATAAGCAAATCTAATATTTTTTAAAAGAAAGAAACAATCATTGATGGGTGAATGATGGCAAGTTGAAGCAGAAGACTGCAGCTTGACAAGCTCATCTGTGCTCAGTGGCTAGCCCAAGCCACAGAGCAGTGGGACTAATTTTAGTTCCCACCTGCTGGTGGAAACAGGGCTCTGAAGATTCTACCAGGCTTGATTGGAATTAGTATATGCTCCATTTCAAGACCAGTTATCAAATCAGCTAGATAAAAATATTTGTAACTTCCAAGGGTTCTGTTTCAGGATGTAGGAGCCCCCTGCACCAAGACTGGGGGAGGCTGCAGCCTGGTGAGTGGCTCAGAGCTGGACACTGTTGGCATCTTTGAAAGTTAAGGGCAGTTAGAATTGTTAGTCTAAACGGGAATATTAAAGTGGAAAAAGGTGTCAACAAGAGCCAGTCAAGCTCATTGGAGAGCTCATTCAGGGTGAGGAGAGAGAAAATGAAATTTGCCCACAAGAGAGCCATCCTGACTTACTCCACTGATGGAGGTGTAACTTCGCTAAGGGTTACAGTCTAGTTTGGTGATGGTGCATCCCATGATTTTCTGAATTGTACTGGTTCCAAATTGATTTCTTACCTCACTGGCTTATTTATCATTTGGTTTCTAGCCCCTATCTGCTTCCCTCAAAGAACTGGAGGCGGCTTTCTTCCCTAGTGAATTTTCAAACAGGACCATTTTGAAAGACCTTTTCACACTGCCAGCAGCAGCGGGGGCCGGCGGGGCTGTGGGAGGCAGGCTGGGCCCCCAGTTCTGGTTACTGAACTATTCAATATGCCAAGTATTTACAGGGCACCTGTGTGCATAGTTCTCTGGCTACAAAAGAGAAAGAAAGGCTGTTTCTGTCCTTTCTCCTTGGCTCAATCCACTCCCAAGGCCTCGGGAACTCGAAGGGGTGGGGAGCAAAGGTGAGAACCCTAGAACAAAAGGGGACATGTGGCAATTAGGAACTCAGGAGCCTCCTATAGACACTAAAAGACAGCCGGGCCCTTTGAGACATCGCCGCCCATGCTTCCCAAACTGAGGCCGGCAGACCCTTAGGGCTCCAAGACAGTGTGCTGGCCACAGGATAGGACTTGAAACCAGCGGAGAAAACGTATGTCTTCTTTTTCTTTAATTTAATTTATTTTATTTATTATTTATTTATTTTAATTGGAGGCTAATTACTTTACAATATTGTGGTGGTTTTTGCCATACATTCACATGAATCAGCCATGGGTGTACATGTGTTCCCCATCCTGAACCCCCCATCTCATCCCTCTGGTGATGGGTCATCCCAGTGCACCAGCCCTGAGCGCCCTGTCTGTTGCTTAAAGGTATTAATTAGAAAGTGAAGGCAGGGAGAGAATTTTGTTTTTCCTTTTTTAGACTTGTTACTTCTATATTAAAACAAACACATGGGCATTTATAAAATGAAAACGTGAGATTTCAAAGAAACTCCCTGCTTATGGCAGACTGCTTCAGATTATGCTCTGAGCCAGCCTCCCCCAAACTCCTCCCTTCAGTGGGACTTGTATTGGGTGATATTTCTGCGGGGAATTTTAAGGGCCTCTAAGAATTATAACTGTACATCCCAGTGCTGCCCAAGTGCTGTATCACTGTGCAATACAATGTGCGCCACATGTGTAATTTCAACTTTCTAGTAGCCATGTTCAAAAGAGAAAACGGACAGGTGAACTTGATTCTGGGAATAGATTTCCCTTAACGTGACATACCCCAAATATTGTTATCTCAACCTGTAATCAATATTTTAAAAATTAGTAGTAAGATAGTTCACTTTCTTTTTTTTCACATTAAATCTCCGAAATCTGGTGTGTATTTTCCACTTACCACACATCTCAATCCAGACCAGCCAGCTTCCCAGGGTTCAACAGCCACACGTCACCAGTGGCAACTTTGACCCCACTGGCCCCCGGCTGACCCCCTGTCAGAGCAGAGAGCCCGACTGCCAAGAATGGACTGCGCGGGCCTCACCTTCTCATTTTGTAAATGAGGAAATAAGGCCAGGACCGGAAGGTGCAGTTTCTAGTCTGCCTTCCTAAACTTTCCCAGAAAACTTTGCATTCTTATGTCAGATCTTTACCCCTTTCTTCCTTTACAGTGTGACTACTCTCTTGCTTGGAGAGCAGACACACACACATACACACACATGTACACCCACAGGGCATTTGCTCACATGCTTTGCCTTTTGCTTTCCACATTCCCTTCCTAGTCCCACACAAACCAAACTGCTCTCTCCTGTGGCCTGTTGCCCCCAGGTCCAGCCTTCCAGACAGCAAAAGCAGACACTCCAACCCCAGGTCAGAAGTTCATAAGTGCTAGTGACTTCACGTGCAAAACCCTCTCCATCCCCACCCTGTCTCACTCCACACACATTCCCACATTTTCAAAGAGGCCTTCTGGAAATCACGCCTTATCACACTTTGTGGGTAACAACGCACCAGGGCTGTGGCCTTTTGGGGTGGGGTGGTTCAATGCTATTCCAGGAGCCTGTACAGTCATTATTCCAATCAATGAACAAATCCAGTGACTCTAAAGAAGAAAAGGAACTCACCCACAAGCCCTCTCCCCAAGCATAAGCACTGCCCGTAGGATTTCCTTCCTGCACGGGGCCTTTTGATGGGCCTGAGACACTTCGGAGGAGGGCCAGCTGGGACCGGGACCACAGTGGCCGTAACCTCGTCTCAGTGAGTTTCCCACAGCTTGGCTGCTCGCAGGGGCTTCCTTAAGGAAGGGGAGTCCCCGCCCCTCCCCCAGGCAGCCCCTCCTTAGAGACGTGCGCTTGCCAGGGGGCTGGCCCTGAAGCTGTCAGCTGTGCACACAGGAGCCCAAGCAGCCTGCGGAGGTTCCTTGACCCCACTGGCCCCGGGCTGACCCCCTGCCAGAGCAGAGGAGCCCGACTGCCAAGAATGCACTGGAATCCCGCTGAGGCTGGAGCCGCAGCCGCGAAAATGCGCGGAATGCCATTTGTTCAGACACACTGGCCTTTGCACAGAAAAGCTCTTTGGGCTTCAACAAAGGTAGGATGCATTGTTTCAGGACTAAGGGTCTGATCCAAGTTCACTTCAGTCGGTCTTAAAAGGAGGACGCCAGCTCATTAAAAACAGAGCAAAGCAGCGGTGCTGCAGAGATGACTTGAACTTGACAAAGTTCCCACCCGGTCTCAATTTTGAGACTGATGTCAGATCTCGTGTTGAAAAGAAAAACCGAAAGGAGAAAAAAAAAAAGCCCTTGGGCTGTTCACAAAATGGGTACTCTCATAAAGATAATTCCACTGTGATCTACAGTGTAAGGAAAAGATTTAGAAATGACTATGATTTAGAAAATGATTTTTGTAATTTAAAAATTATCATTAGAATTAATTTTCATTAACTTGATGGGATTCCATTTTGGTCATGGTGGAGGGGTGTTTGCTGGTGAGAGGTATGTGGTAAAGTAACATCAGAACTAGGCTGGGGCTGTCTAACATTCACCTAATACTTTCAATTTGACACAACTTTTTAGAAAAGTCTTTTTTCTACATAATTAAAATATAGCCTTCAAGGTAAGCAAACAGGTATGGGCTGTTACTATGGTGAGATGAGGAAACTGAGGCAGCTCACCAGAAGGTGAAGGGACTAGCCCATGCTGACAAGGCATATCCATTAAAAATAGTGTTAATAATACAATCATCATTTTAACATTATTTTTACTGGGTTAATAACACAATCATCAGGGACTTCCCTGGTGGTCCAGAGGCTGAGATTCCACACTCCCAATGCAGAGGACCTGAGTCTGATTCTTGGTCAGGGAACTAGATCCCATGTGTCACAATGAAGATTGAAGATCCCATGTGCTGCAACTAAGACTTGGTGCCGCCAAATACATAAATATTTTTAAAACGACTCACTCTTTCAAAAAAAATCATCAATTATATCACACATTATAGCTTACTGGAATGCAAAAGTAGGAAGTCAAGAAACACCTGGAGTAACAGGCAAACTTGGCCTTGGAGTACAGAATGAAGCAGGGCAAAGGCTAATAGAGTTCTACCAAGAGAATGCACTGGTCATAGCAAACACACTCTTCCAACAACACAAGAGAAGACTCTACATGGACATCACCAGATGGTCAACACTGAAATCAGATTGATTATACTCTTTGCAGCCAAATATGGAGAAGCTCTATACAGTCAGCAAAAACAAGACCAGGAGCTGATTGTGGCTCAGATCATGAACTCCTTATTGCCAAATTCAGACTTAAATTGAAGAAAGTGGGGAAAACCACCAGACCATTCAGGTATGACCTAAATCAAATCGCTTATGACTATACAATGGAAGTGAGAAATAGATTTAAGAGACTAGATCTGATAGACAGAGTGCCTGATGACTATGGATGAAGGTTCGAGACATTGTACAGGAGACAGGAATCAAGACCATCCCCAAGAAAAAGAAATGAAAATAAGCAAAATGGCTGTCTGAGGAGGCCTTACAAATAGCTTTGAAAAGAAGAGAAGCGAAAAGCAAAGGAGAAAAGGAAAGATATTCCCATTTGAATGCAGATTTCCAAAGAATAGCAGGAGAGATAAAGCCTTCCTCAGCACTCAATGCAAAGAAATAGAAGAAAACAGTAGAATGGGAAAGACTAGAGATCTCTTCAAGAAAATTAGAGATACCAAGGGAACATTTCACTCTTTCAAGTGAAAGAGCCCACGGATGGGCTCAATAAAGGACAGAAATGGTATGGACCTAACAGAAGCAGAAGATATGAAGAAGAGGTGGCAAGAATACACAGAAGAACTGTACAAAAAAGATCTTCATGACCCAGATAATCATGATGGTGTGATCACTCACACTCACCTAGGGCCAGACATCCTGGAATGTGAAGTCAAGTGGGACTAGGAAGCATCACTACAAACAAAGCTAGTGGAGGTGATGGAATTCCAGTTGAGCTATTTCAAATCCTAAAAGATGATGCTGTGAAAGTGCTGCACTCAATATGTCAGCAAATTTGGAGAACTCAGCAGTGGCCACAGGACTGAAAAAGGTCAGTTTTCATTCCAGTCCCAAAGAAAGGCAATGCCAAAGAATGCTCAAACTACCGCACAATTGCACTCATCTCACATGCTAGTAAAGTAATGCTCAAAATTCTTCAAGCCAGGCTTCAGCAATACATGAACCGTGAACTTCCAAATGTTCAAGCTGGTTTTAGAAAAGACAGAGGAACCAGAGATCAACTTGCCAACATCTGCTGGATTATCGAAAAAGCAAGAGAGTTCCAGAAAAACATCTATTTCTGCTTTATTGACTATGCCAAAGCCTTTGACTGTGTGGATCACCATAAACTGTGGAAAACTCTGAAAGAGATGGGAATACCAGACCACCTGACCTGCCTCTCGAGAAACCTGTACGCAAGTCAGGAAGCAACTGTTAGAACTGGACATGGAACAACAGACTGGTTCCAAATAGGAAAAGGAGTATGTCAAGGCTGTATACTGTCACCCTGCTTATTTAACTTATGTGCAAAGTACATCATGAGAAACGCTGGGCTGGAAGAAGCACAAGCTGGAATCAAGATTGCTGGGAGAAATATCAATAACCTCAGATATGCAGATGACACCACCCTTATGGCAGAGAGTGAAGAAGAACTAAAGCATCTCTTGATGAAAGTGAAAGAGGAGAGTGAAAAAGTTGGCTTAAAGGTCAATATTCAGAAAACCAAGGTCATGGCATCCAGTCCCATTACTTCATGGCAGATAGATGGGCAAACAGTGGAAACAGTAGCTGACTTTATTTTTTGGGGCTCCAAAGTCACTGCAGATGGTGACTGCAGCCATGAAATTAAAAGACGCTTTCTCCTTGGAAGCAAAGTTATGACCAACCTAGACGGCATTTTAAAAAGTAGAGACATTACTTTGTCCACAAAGGTCCGTCTGGTCAAGGCTTTGGTTTTTCCAGTAGTCATGTGTGGATGTGAGAGTTGGACTATAAAGAAAGCTGAGTGACGAAGAATTGATGCTTTTGAACTGTGGTGTTGGAAAAGACTCTTGAGAGTCCCTTGGACTGCAAGGAGATCCAACCAGTCCATCCTAAAGGAGATCAGTCCTGGGTGTTCATTGGAAGGACTGATTCTGAAGCTGAAACTCCAGTACTTTGGCCACCTGATGCGAAGAGCTGACTCATTGGAAAAGACCCTGATGCTGGGAGGGATTGGGGGCAGGAGGAGAAGGGGATGACAGAGGATGAGATGGTTGGATGGCATCACCGACTCAATAGACATGGGTTTGGGTAGACTCCGGCAGTTGGTGGTGGACAGGGAGGCCTGGCTTGCTGCAGTTCATGTGGTCGCAAAGAGTTGGACATGACTGAACTGAACTGAACTGAACTGAACTATATAGCTTACGTGCGTGTTCAGTCACTTCAGTCGTGTCCAACTCTTTGGGACCCTATGGACTGTAGCCTGTCACGCTCCTCTGTCCATGGAATTCTCCAGGCAAGAATACTGGAGTGGGTTGCCATGCCTCCTTTAGGGGATCTTCCCAACCCAGGGATTGAACCTGGATCTCCTGCATTTCAGGCAGATTCTTTAGCCACTGCACCACCTGGGAATCCCTATCACTTATATGTAGAATCTAAGAAAAAGGGGGGATACAAATGAGAAGTAGAAGTGCAGATGTGGAAACCAATGTATGGCTACCTGGGCATAAAGGAGGGGAGGGATAAATTGGGAGATTGGGATTGATATGTACAAATTACTATATAAAATAGATAACCAGTAAGAACCTACTGTATAGCATAGGGAACACTACTCTGTGAAGACCTTCATGGGAAGAAAATCTGAAAAGGAATAGATATATGTGTATGTATAACTGATTCACTTTGATGTACAACAGAAACTAACACAACACTAAATCAACTATATGCCAATACAAATTTTAAACCCAAAATACAATCATCATTATCATTATCATCATCTTGCCACTAACATCTGACACATACACTGCCTCCTTCATGCTAGTTACTGTGGTAAGGGTTTTGAACATATTTCCTCATTGCACTAACCATAGCTCTATGGAAGAAGGTGTTGTCATTCTTCCCAGTTTATAAATGAGGAAACTGCAGCACACTGATATTCAGTACCTTGTCTAGAGTCACACAAGTTAGTATGTGTCAGAGCCTGTATTTGAACCCAGACCTCTCCAACCCCTAATCCTACATCCCATCACCTTTTCTCCTTAGCAGAGTGGAAAGAGCATTTGAGAAATATGGACAGTAGTAATTGCAGCTCTGTCATGTTTGACTCCAATGCAAACTCCTTTTTTCAGCATTTATTGAGTGACTACTATATGTATGGCTCTGTGTGTGTGTGTGTGTGTGTGTAGGGAACATGGTGGTGGGGGCAGAGGTTAGAGAGAAGAGATCATTAAGAAATTTGCTTATTTACTAATTATGAATTTATTTGTCCACTGTTCCTGTCCTCATCGTGTTTATGCTTCAGGGTGGCAGGCAAATGTGTAAAAATCTAATGACGTGGAATGCTAAGGGGCTGAAGGGAGGTACCAGTAATCTGGGCTTCCCTGGTGACTCAGTGGTAAAGAATCCACCTGCCAATGCAGTAGATGCAGTTTTGATCCCTGGGTCAGGAAGATCTCCTGGAGGAGGGCATGGCAACCCACTCCAATATCCTCGCCTGGAGAATCCCCATGGGCAGAGAAGCCTGGTGGGCTACAGTCCATAGGGTCACAAAAGAGTTGGGACACAATTTAGTGACTAAAACAACAACAATTGGTAATCCACTGGGGGAGCCAGTCCTCAGCTTAATGCAAGAAAGGGAGGAAGGGATACACTTGCCCCTGAAAACAGCCTAAGCGTAAGGCAGGGACATGGGGCCATGTGACCAGAGCAAGGCCAGGGAGAGCAGGAAGCTGCATGTGATTGGAACCTAGGAAGCCTGAAACAGTAAAAGGGGGGTCCAGAAAGGCAAAAGGCAATTTAGGGCCAGATGCTTGAATGGAATGGTGAAGAGTTGAAATTTTATTCCTTGGGTGATGGGGAACTTTTGAATAATTTTGATTAGAAAAATGAGAGAAGGATATAACATGCTATGCTTTTTTGGGGTGGTAGGGAGGAGTCAGTATGGCCACTCTTTGAGGCATGCAAGATCTTACTTCCTGGGCGCCTGCAGTGGAAGCACCGACTCTTAACCACTGGACTGCCCGGGAGTCCCTGACTTGTTGTGCTTTTTAAGGAAGCGTGCAGGAGAGGCTGGAGGAAAGTGCCTTCACTAAGAATGCTGGAAGAAGATCCTGAGTTCCAAGTGGAATGAGAGACATCAGATGATACTTCCTATCAACTACAGCATGCGCCTCGTCCACCACCTCTGAGATTCCAGTTTGGAGGAGTAAAAGCATGGCCACGATCTATTAGTTCTTAGGAAGAAAAGAACAAGTCCTGTTGGAGGGCATTCCACCTACAGCAGTAGTTTCCTAATGTTACTGTTAACACATTATCACAAAAGCAGTGGTTTGAAATCACACAGATTTATGATCTTCAAGTTCTGGAGGACAGAATTCCTAATATCAAGGAATCGGCAAGGCTGTGTTCCTTTGGGAGGCTTCACCAGAAAATGGGTTTCATTCCCTTTTCCAGCTTCTTGAGGCTGCCCGCATGTCTTAGTGGAGGACGCCTTCCTCCACTTTCAAAGCCAGCAACCCAGCATTTTCAAATCTCTCTGACCTCTGCTTTCATTGTCATATCTCCTTCTGACTCTGAGTTTCCTGCCTCTCTCTGTATAAGGTCTTATAAGGTCTTTATAATGACAATGGGTCCACCTGGATAACCTCGGATCATCTCTCCAACCTGAAATCCTTAACTACATCACATGTCCCAAGACTGTTTGGCTATGTAAGATAACAGGCTCTGAGGATTAGGCTGTGGACATTTTTAGAGTGGGCATGGTATAGCCTGCCATGCCCATGCTCCTTTAAATCATCTATTTCTCAAGCACCTTAGAGAAAAATGGCTGTCCATCAACTATAGCTATCTAGACTTTTTTCCTGGCACTTGAAATATCAATAACCTCAGATATGCAGATAATACCACCCTTATGGCAGAAAGTGAAGAGGGAATGAAGAGCCTCTTGATGAAAGTGAAAGAGGAGAGTGAAAAGCTGGCTTAAAACTCAACATTCAAAAAACTAAGTTCATGGCATCTGGTCCCATCACTTCACTGCAAATAGATGGGGAAACAATGGAAACAGTGACAGACTGTATTTTCTTGGGTTCCAAAATCACTGCAGATGGTGACTGCAGCCATGAAATTAAAAGACACCTGCTCCTTGGGAAAAAAGCTATGAACAACCTAGACAGCATGTTAAAAAGAAGAGACATTACTTTGCCAACAAAGGTGCGTCTAGTCAAAGCTATGGCTTTCCCAGTAGTCATGTATGGATGTGAGAGCTGGACAATAAAAAAGGCTGAGCACCAAAGAATTGATGCTTTCAAACTGTGGTGCTCGAGAAGACTCTTGAGGGTCCCTTGGACAGCAAGGAGATCAAACCAGTCAATCCTAAAGGAAATAAACCCTGAATATTCATTGGAAGGACTGATGCTGAAGCTGAAGCTCCAATACTTTGGCCAATTGATGTGAAGAACTCACTCATTGAAAAGACCCTGATGCTGGGAAAGATTGAAGGTAAGAGAAGGGGACAACAGAGGATGAGATGATTGGATGGCATCTTCGACTCGATGGACATGAATTTGAGCAAGCTCCAGGAGTTGGTGATGGACAGGGAAGCCTGGCGTGCTGCAGTCCATGGGGTTGCAAAGAGTGGACATGACTGAGTGACTGAAATGAACTGAACTGAAGACTTTTTTCCTGATACTTAAGGAAACTCTGATGGAGACACCATATGGACCATAAGTTCATTTGGATTTTTCATAAGATATGAAATTACAGATAAGATATTACAGAAAAATCTGAAGAACTTTGTAAGCAATCCATTATAATGCCTCCTACAGGAAGATGCTATGCTTGGGTTGGTTCCCAGAGGGCTGCAATCACTGAGGTAAATCTTCAGACCAAAGTAGGACTGCCCTTGCCCTCAGTGAAGTGAAGTGAAAGTCACTCAGTCATGTCTGACTCTTTGTGACCCCATGGACTGTAGCCTGCCAGGCTCCTCTGTCCATGGAATTCTCCAGGCCAGAATACTGGAGTGGGTAGCTGTTCCCTTCTCCAGGGGATCTTCCAAACCCAGGGATTGAACCCAGGTCTCCTGCACTGCAGGCGGATTCTTTACCGTCTGAGCCACCAGGAAAGCCCACCCTTGACCTCAGAGTTCCTGTAAAATTTGTTCTCAAAAACCACCTTGCACAGGAGCCTGGGAGCTGGCATTCCCTGCCCAGCCCTGGAGCTGTCACAGGCAGTGAGGAGTTCGCACGGTTCCTGGGAGCAGTTCAGCAGTGCTGTCGCCCAGGGGGACTGTGAGGTCTTGTTATCTAGGGAATTCTGGGACTGCAAACTGGTTTTCTTGTTTCACCTAAGGAAGACCAAATAGAAAAGCTAAATGAGATGATGAAAAGAAAAGTTCAAAAAGAAAAAAAGGAAAAGTTCACTGTATCTCTGCATGAGGGCAAAGTGCTTTTAGCACTCCATGTGAACCCTCCCCATCTTGTGTAATCAAGAGCCGTCTGGATACATATCTTGATTGTATGCTGGACCCTCTAATGGAAACTCCATCCATCTGAATTTCAGACAAGGGTTGAGTCAAAGCTTTTTTTTCCATGGCTATGAATAAATGAGCAAAAGCATGGTGTAAACTAGAATGCCTGGGTGAATGAAAGAGAACAAATGTCTCAGCACCCCCACAAGCACCACAGATGTGTTCACTGACAAAAAAATAATATGCTGATTAAAAATCATTCTGTGTGAAAATTGACAACAAATTGATCATTATGCTATCGACAAAGCATTGACCTGTGAGGAACTAAAACCTTAAACTGCTGTTTAAAATCTCCTTTGACCATGTAGCAATACACTTGTATCAGTAATTTACTGGACACATTTCTGAATACTTTTGCCACTCTCGGAATATGTTTAACTTTGACAACATTGGTTGCCAGTGGAGAGCATAGCTTCTTGAGATTAAAATGGATCCTATCCAGAACCAGGACCAGAGTGTGCCCATTGGGTTTGTCAAAAAGATATTAAAACATGAAGACAAAAAATAACAAAGGAAAGATGCCACGTAAGAAAAGGGAGATTGGGCTTGCCTCATTCCCAGTTGAACTGTATAAAAACCAATTGGTCAAATAAACATGGATTTTAAATTTGAAAAAATGATTCAGTGGATCCTCCAAAGAGTTCCATTTAATTGTTTTGTTAGGCTGAACCTGATGACTGGATGAAAATAATCTTGGAACCAGCTTGTGGTGTCTGGCACACCCCATCTCTGCTTTGGATCACTTTGTGTATGCATAGAATAAGCTTTAGGGCTTTAGCATTCCTTGATGTTTAGTTTAGTTATTTTATCAACTGCTTTCAAAGGGACCTTTAAAAGACTTCTTTTACCACTCCACACACCACCCAACCCCGACCTGTTTCATGGCATTATTATTATTATTATTTGAGCTAAGTGTGTTTTGAATATATTGCAGCTGAGCCTCTGGAAATAAAATGGAATGTTTTGAATGATGTAGTGTCCGGGGCCTAGACTAGCCTCCTCCAGACAAATACCTATTGATCTTTGGAGTCAGCTGCCCAATGGCCATGCCTCCATTGCCCAGGAGAAACGTGCCTTCCCTCTTGTCTCTGCCCTGTGACTTCTCCCATAGCCCCCATCACACCACCCGGTACATGATTTGTGTACCTGTCTCTTCTTCAGAGACGCTTAATGCCTCCAAGGCAGGGGCCTTCTCTAATATTTTCCTAAAACTTTTAACAACTATTTCAGTCACACAAGTAATACCTCAAAATGGTTTCATTGTAAAAAAAAAAAAAAAGTGTAAATAAATAAATAGAGATAAAAACAACATTTCTGTTAATTCCCCTATTCCCATTCCTTTCACAGCTATCCAAATCCTTCCATTTTGTTTTTTAATTTTAATTTTATCATTAATTGTGCTTATAAGCACCTGACATTAAATTTACCACCTTAATCATTAAGTATAAACTTAAGTATAAAGTGGTAAGTATATTCACATTGTTGTACAACAGAGCTCTATAATGTTTTATTCCTGCAAAACTGAAATGCTATGCCTATTTAACACTATCTCTCCCCCACTGCCACCCAGGCCTGGGCACCTTTCTCCTTTCTGTCTCTGTGAATGTCATTACTCTAAGTACCATGTATAAATAGAGTCATACAATATTTGTCCATTTGTGACTGGCTTATATCACTTAGCATAATGATATCAATGTCCATCCATGATATAGCATGTGTCAGAATTTTCTTCCTTTTTAAAAAATTTAATTATTTTTGGCCATGCTGCATGACATGTGGGATCTTAGTTCCCTGACCCAAGATCAAACCCAAACCCCCTGCATTGAAAGTGCAGAGGCTTAACTGCTGGACCACCATGAAAGTCCTAGAATTTAAGGCTGGATAATATTTTATTATTCCATTATACGGCTGTATATTTTGTTGATCCATTCGTTCATCAATGGACATTTGGGAAGCTTCCATTTCTTAGCTATCGTGAATAATACAGCAGTGAACATGAGTGTGCAAATATCTCTTTGATCTGCCTTGAATTATTTTCTTTATCTACCCAGAAGTGGGACTACTGGATTACTAGATCATATTTCTAATATTTTAAGGAACCATCATATTGTTTTCCATAACAGCATTTTACACTCCCACCAATAGAAAACATGTGTTCTCTTTTCTCTGCATCCTTGCCAACACTTTTTTTCTGTTCTTTTGGTAGTTGCCATTCTCATCAGTGGTGGTAGTTTAGTCGCTAAGTCATGTCCAACTCTTGCGACCCCATGGTCAGTAGCCTGCCAGACTCCTCTGTTCATGGGATTCTCCAGGCAAGAATACCAGAATGGGTTGCCATTTCCTTCTCCAATTCTCATGGGTATGAGGTGGTATTTCACGATGACTTTAGAGAAAAAAATTCTCTAATGATTACTGATGTTGAGCATCTTTTTTATGTTGGTCACTTGTATATCTTCTTTAGAGAACTGTCTAATGAAGTACTTTGCCCACTTTTAATCAACTTAGCTTGTGTTGTGGATTTGTGTTAGATGTATGACTTTCAAATATTCTCTCACATTACACAGGCTGTCATTTGAGTCTGTCAATTGTTTCCTTTGATGCATAAACATTTTTAAGTTTGATGTAGTCCCATTTGTCTTTTTTTGCTTTTGTCGCCTCTGCTTTTGGTGTCATATCCATCCAAGAAAGCATTGCCACATCCAATTTGTTGAAATGTTTCCTCTATGTTTTATAGTTTTAGGTCTTAAGTTTAGGTATTTAATCCATTTTGAGTTAATTTTTGTGTGTGGTGTGAAGAAAGGGTCAACCTCATTCTTTTTCATGTGGATATCCAGTTTTCCGTACACTATGTGTTGAAGGAAATAGTCTTTCCCCATTGTGTTTCCTTGGCACCTTTGTTGAAGATCATTTGATCGATATATGCAAGGACTTATTTCTTGGCTCTCTACTCATGTGTCTCTATGCCTTTATGCCAGTGCTACACTGTAACGATTGGTATTGCTTTGTAATAGGTTTTGAAATCAGGAAGCATGAGGCCTCAACTTGTCCTTTTCTCTAAGATCATTCTGGATATTCTAAGTCTCTTGAGATCCCACATGAAGTCTAACGGCAATTTTTGTATAAATAGAAAAATCTAACATTCATATGTAATCTGTGGTTTTCTTTAGAATATTTTTTTAAAAACTTAAATGAAATCAGACCAGGCAGATTTCTCTGCTTTTGCCATGCAGCAGCCTCAGCCTCATGGTGGTACATGTTGAACCCTCCCAATTCTTTTAAGCTGTTGCACAGTCTTCAAATGCTATGTAACTGTCTCCTGTATGTCTCAGGTGGCTTCCCACATGGATCAGAGATAAAGAACCTGCCTGCCAATGCAGGAGACATAAAAGATGAGGATTCTATCCCTGGGTCAGGAAGATCCCCTGGAGAAGGGCATGGCAACCCACTCCAGTAATCTTGCCTGAAAAATCCCACGGACAGAGGAGTCTGTCAGGCTCAGTGGATGGAGTCACAGAGTCAGACACGACTGAGCGGCTGAGCACAAAAACATGTTTGGTAATGGTTTGATAGTAATAGGTACTGTGCTAACCTCTAGGTGTCAGAGGGGAAAACATAGGTAATAGGATACAGCTGTGAACAAGACGGGCAGGACATCTGTCCTCAGAGTGTTTACATTCTAGTTGGAAGAGAGAGATAGTAACCCAAACTGGAAGATAATTTCTGATTACGGTAAATGCAGTGAGATAAATAAAAAGATCACATGATGACATTGTCTAAAGGTTGGAGGGATCTTGAATTAGTTATGGGTCGTGGAAGGCTTCAAGGAGCCATTCATGTGGCATGTAAATGTTGAATGACTGAACGAATGAATAAGCAAATGAAATACTGACTGAATAAATAGAAGCAAGTTGGTTTCTGGTATGAATATATGCTTATCATTTCATACTATATGTATCTCTGTATAGCTATAGCTGTTCTATAGAGACTTAACTGTCTTCTAAGAATAGATCATGGGGGTGGGTAAGTCCAGAAGTCCCCAGGTTAGATGATGCTCTAACTCAAGAAGGGGCCTAGCAGAGTCAATGATGAAGATCAAGATCTTTACTCTTGGGTAACTTGAGGCTTTGAAGCTTCTAGGCTTCAAAGGAAAAGGGCCTAAGGAAAAGGCCCTTTTCCTTGGGGGAAGGTTTGAGAGATGAGGTACCATGAGTTTAGTGTGGATAATGTCAGTTGTCTACCAGCACCTGGCACAGGCAATTACAGATGTGCATCTACAAGGAAATTTGAATTTGGAAAGAGGAAAGAGCTCACAGGAACAGGAAACAGTAAGGAGGAGCCGGGGTGGCATCAGATCTTCCCAGAACAAGGAGGCAGAGCTGATGTCAGAGCCAGAGGCAATGTGCTCAGTGACACCATTGCCTTTTTGGTGCTGAACTCATAGGGGTGGCAATAGACCTTGGGTGGCCAGGCCAGAGGGTGTTCTATGGCTTTTCCCCTAGAAGGGTGATAGTAGGAACTTTTGGCCATAGATGAGACTTCTCCCTTGATAAGATTTTGTGTGACAGCACCCATGGGGATTTGGCTGGGTTTTCATGAATCACTCTCCTGACAGGGAATTCCTGTATTTCTGCTTATATCCTAAATGGAAGTTTCATGTCCATGGACATAGACATATATATTCTCTGAAAGTCCATTGCATGACAATGGCCTTTTGTGTGTATTTCCCAATACAGTAGATCCTCTACATATGAACCTTCAAGTTTCAAGCTTTCAGCGATGTGAACGTGCATTTGCATGTGCAGTCATGTAAGTTAGTTCACGTGTCTGGCATGTATTGTCACATGCGTGCATCCTCTACACTTTTGTGTACTTTACTATAAAGTACTACAAAGAATACAGTAGTACAGTGTTTTTATTTCAAGCCCAGCATGTCTGGAAGCAAGCATAAAAGCAGCAGTGATATAGCTGGTACTACTATACTTTTCAAGGTACTGTACTATAAGATGGGCTTTCCTGGTGGCTCAGACAGTAAGGAGCCTGCCGGCAGTGTAGGAAACCCAGGTTCAATCTTTGGGTCAGGAAGATCCCCTGGAGAAGGAAATGGCAACCCACTCCAGTATTCTTGCCTAGAACATCCCATGGATGGAGGAGTCTGGCAGGCTACAGTCCATAGGGTCACAAGAGTCGGACACGACTGAGCGACTTCACTATGTATTATTTGTGTGAAAAGTATTATAAACCTATTATAGTACAGTACTATATAGCCAACTGTGTTATTACTAGTTGGGTATTAGGCTAACTTTCTTGGACTTACAAACAAATTGGACTTAGGAATGGGCTCTTGGAATGGAACTTGTTTGTATGTAGGAACTTATTGTAGTCAGGCACAAATTCAAACCTCTTAAAGGAAGATGCCATTGAAAGACCTGTATTGGGGATTACAAGTCCTAGGTCTCAGCCTATGACATTTCACATGCTGCCCAACCTCCCTGGACTGCAGTTACCTCATCTAGAAAATGACTACATGACTCCAGCTGCTCCTTTCAGCATGAGATTCAATGATGATATAACTCTTGCAAGTGTGGACATTCCCCTGGGACCCCTGGTGATTTTGGTGCAAACCGCAGAGGTCAAATGGGCCCAAGCCTCTTGGGTATGGAGGAGGAAAGATAGTACATTATTTACAAGATTTCCTAGATTCTGAAGTAGTTGGGTTTGTCAAATATGCAATGATGAAGGAAATTAGAAACATAAGGTTAAAAATGAAGAGATGACAGTCTCCCCTGGCGGTCCAGTGATTAAGACTGTGTGCTTCCAATGCAGGGGGCCCTGGCTGGTCCCTTTATCAGGGAACCGAAATCCCACAGGCAGCCGAAAGGAAAAAACAAACAAACCACAAGAAAAACAAATGTCAAAGGACAAGAAGGAAAGATCAAAAGATCAAAACATTGGAGCTTTATTCCCAAGTTGCAAATTACAGCTGTTGGGAATGTCCCCCATCGTCCTCATCCCCCAACTCGCTGTACCCCTGCCTCCGCTGCCCCCACCCCTGGGGCACTTCCTACCCTTTAGAGACTGTGCAAGCAAGTCAGCTGGATCCTTGGACCCAAGCAAGCCCCTCATCTATTTGCCCCATTTCCTGATTCTGGAGGACCATACTTCACTCTAGAATCCCATGGAACAGCTCAGTGACTGCGGTGGTCAAAGTTTTGGATATATTGAGTTTTTCCATTTGGGGTTCATGTGCTTCTGATGGTTTGAAAATCTACTTTCAATGAATCTTTCTGTTGAATGTTCTGTAGTAATCAGACGGCTACAGAGTTAGATCTGGTTCTTTTCACTGCAGATGCATCTGCAGTAACATTTAATAAAACTCTTTTGTCAACGTAATGAAGCAGAAAAACTAGAAGGATCGATAGCCCCCACCGGGGTGGGGGAGTTATGTGCAGGGAATAGAAGTTTCAGAAATAGTGTTTTAGAGGGTTTTCATCTTTGCAATATGTATTTTTTTTTTAAAAGAATGACAGTTGAGAATGTTCTGCTTGCTATTTTGATGTCACTTAGGCTAGAGTATGCAGCCAGTGGTGGGGGCCCTAAGCAGGACCCCCATTCCACGTAGGTCATGGTGTTGACACTGTGAAATTGAGGAGGGGGACAGAAGCCCTGGGTTGTGGAGCTGCAAATCTTGACCCCATCCAAGTGGGAGGCCCGAACCCCCAGACGACAGTGAGACCCAGAGGACTGAGTCCTGCCAGAGCCACCTGTACTCACCAGATGGAACTCTCTACAGGGAAGGCCCTGCTGTCCAGGGCATGGCAGCCACAGGAAAGGTGAGGCCAAGGGAAGGAAGTGGGTCCTGTCTCCAGGAGCAGCTGTGAGGTCAGGTGTGCACAATCCCAAGGCAATAAGGAAGTGGCGACTGGCGACCGGAAACCCTATGGATCAGAAAGTACTGGGGGAGCTGCCAGATGGGGAAAGAAGAAAGGCAGGAGATGATGGGGTGGGGAGAGAATGCTAATGAGATGAGAACACAGGGCGAAGGGCAGGAGAGAGATTCCTAAGAAGAGAGAGACAGCAGGTGTTGATGATAGAACTCAAAGAAAGTAGGAGAAGACTCATTTATCTTTTTAAAAATTTAATTTTTAAAAAATTTTATTTTATATTAGAGCATACTTGAAGAACAATGATATGTTAGTTTCAGGTATACAGCAAAGTGATTCAGTTATATATATTCTTTATTTAAATCTTTATTCTTTAATTCTTTCCCCATGGAGATTATTACAGAATATTGAACAGCGTTCCCTCATTTATCTTTTAATCTTTTTCCTTCCCTTGGGTTGGAGAGACTTGGCGGGGTGTGGCTTCAAGGCGTGGGCAGCCTGGCCAACCCTGCTCTCCTTCCCCATCTGGCCTGAGCCTGCCCTGACCCCGAGGCTCTGGTCGGAAGGGTCTCTCAGTTCTGACCTCTTGCTCTGTGTGCCCTCCCCCTGCCCACTTCCGCTTCCGCCTCCTCCTGCCCTTCCTCCACTTCTCCTTTCTCTTTCTTCGGCTTTCCTCCCACTTTGCCAGCACCACCTCCCCTTGAGCTGGCCTTTGGTCCGCCACTTGCAGGGCCTCGAACCAAGGGGAGGATAAGACAGGACCTGAGGACTCCATGTTATGGCGACAAAGTTCCAGTTCAGCACATGGACTGTGTTGCCATGGTCAGCAGGAAGATAGGTTTTTCTCTGCAGAGCTGACAACGTCTAGTGCCTGTAGGGTTTGTCAAATGGAGCTCTCACCTCCCGGGGAGATCCCCTGGGCCTCGTGGGGAGATGCTTCTGACCGTCACCTCCCTGGCTCCCTGTAGATAGGTTTGGAAAAGGTCATGCTAATGGTATTTTGTCTGTTGCAATAAGATTTGTAGACAGGCCAGATTGGCAAATGACGGGGGGAAATCCCCCCAAACAAATTACAATCCACTTCATGTTTACTAGCCCAAAGCGAATGTGCTTTATAGACTCCAAATGTGTAGCTCAAGGTTGCCAACTCTTCGTGCCTCCAGCTGACTTCCCAGGGCTCAACCCTCTCAGTAACCTGTGGCTCTCCAGGCCCCCATAGGAAGCGACAACTGTAAGGAAATTTGCCAAAGGGTGGCAAAAACAAGGACCGTTTATGAGACCTCAGCCGTAAAGAGTGGACGAGCGTGTTTCTAAGCACTCCTCTCAAAAAAAAAAAAATCAGGACCCACAGTGTGACCGAGATCAAGTGCACTGACATCAGTGACCAGGGGAAATAATTGAAATTTGGACTATGTGTTTGCCAGAATTATGACAACCACTACTTTCCATAAGTCTGGAGCAGGACCTTGGCAGGACTACCAGGGTCCCTTTGGAAACCTGGTCTGTGCTCCTCCGGCTCTGTTCCCCACCCCCACCCCCTCCCATCCTCACTTAGCTCTTGGTAGCATTTCGAAGCCTTGGTAATCACCGAAGGCAAATGATAGAACACAGATTTTGAAAAAGACAGCTTTGTTGTTGCCAGCATCACGGGCATTATTTGTTAGAGTTTGTTGTTTCTGGACAGGGATAGGAAGGGGGAGGAGGAATTTGATCTAGCCCTTCCAGCTAGAACTGTGTGAGCTGTGAGATGTGGATCCTGCTGCTAGGCCAGCCGCTGCCAGACCTAGAGTGGGCCCTTTGTCGGGCTTTCTCTGCACACTGTTCCTGGGGCCCACTGCCCCCATACAGAGGGAAACACGGGGATTCAGAATGCTTCCCAGTCCCCTCCTGGCTTTCTTGCCATGTAGTTTAGATGCTTTAAAAGCAAAAAAAAAAAATAAATAAATAAAGAGCACAGTTGAAGTCCCAGAGAAGTTCTTGAGAAACACTACATTGTATACAAAGGGTTTCCTGGTATAGCAGCAGGTCAGGTGTAGAAGAAAGTTCTAGAAAGTCTGCTGCTGTGACCACTCTAGGATCCTTTGATGTCAGTGTATCCCACAGAAGCAAAAAGCCGATGCTTTCTTCAGGAAGAAGAGGTTAGTCATTTGTACTGATGTTTTGTTTTTTTTTTTCATTTATTTTTATTAGTTGGAGGTTAATTACTGTACTGATGTTTAAGTGTGACATGATAAAGATTATTTCAAACTTGTCATCCAACTGGGATGTCACACATAGCATGTGTGACATGCTATGTATATTGTACATGTCTATGTATACAGGTGTAACTCAGTGACAACCTGAACTTGAGGTCCTGCACAGAATTGGGGATACTTCCTAAGAATCTGGTATTTCTTCAGAGAAACACTAGGTGGCATGGAGAACTTAATAAATAGAAAACACCAATATCACAAATTGGAAAGTAGAAAATAACCTTCTCCTTCAATTTGTAGCAATTATAAAACCTCCCCATCAAAGTTCAACAGGAAAACATCAGGAATATGGCTAATGTTCCTTCTTGAGGCATTCCCAGAGAGAACTGGGCTGAAGGAATTCTTTCCCCAAATCTCCTCTTATAATCTTTTCTTGAGTATCGCTTTATAAACATGATGATAAATTAAAAAATATAATTGTTACCATGACCAGATTCCCTAATAGAAAACAGTCTATTTCTGTCAGTGTGGACGTGTTTTTCATTTGAGAAATCCTGACAGACTTTTCTCCTCCCTCTTTTCCTTTATGAAATCAGCCAAGGGGTTGAGGGTAGGGGCATGGGGAAAACAAAACTGAATCTCATCACTCTTCTCCAAACATCCCTTTGGATAAAATAGCAGGATTTTACCTGCCATTTGGACATTCACATGTTTACTTTCCTGTGTTCAGGGCTGGAAAGAAGAGTATCTTTCCCATGATGCCAAATATGAAAACATAGGGAACAGGTGTCCGAGTTCAATAACTATGTCACTTCTAACAACACCGCATCCTCTCCTTTGCTTAGCAAATCCTATAAGGACAAGCAAAGCTCCGTTACACGAAGACATTCTCGGCGCACCAGGTACTATTTATCAGAGCCTGGCTTCTTTAAAAAGGGCCTCTTCTGTCCTTCTAGTAGTTGAAAGTCCTAAAACACACACAGTTTCCAGCCACTTAGTAATACCATGGTCTTCCCCTGCCATACAGGCAACAGGCTAGTAAAGGCAGGGGTCACAATTCTTGCTACTTAGAGCAATGAGAGCAGTGCTTTGCAGATTTAATATAGTCCAAGAATAAGAGTCAGCCAGAAAAGTGCATACTCCCAAAGGCTTCAGCTCTGTGAAGGGGAGCTGTCTTGTCATAGCTGACACCAATGGGGAATAGTTGAACATCTCATGCTTAGTCAGAGGACTCACAGGAAGTAATCAAGACACCCCAGTCCAGTTTCCATAGAGACAGTGATCAGATGCCAGGGGATGTGAACATATGGCTTCCCTCTCCCCTTGACCAGCTGTGTGACCTCTCTGACTCTGAGCCTCTGTGTGCTCACCTGTGAAATGGGCATTATAACAGTGTTGTATAAAGAAGCACATTAAATGGGAAGTCCCCTGGGGTTGGGGGGTGCCAGGTCATACTGCAGTGTTATGATTCCAAGCAGCAGCAGAAGAACCCAGGTGACACTGCTCTTGTCTTCTGACTTCAAGCAGAAGCAGCCAGAATAAGCCAGTCCAGTTATGCAGATGAATCCCAGCAGAGTGAAGCTACATTCAGAAAGTGTCTCCTTCCCTCAGGTTTTTTTTTTTTTTTTTCATTTTAAAGTGTCTCCCTCTTACTCCCCTAGAAAGGAAATTCGGCTCACAAGATCTCTTTCTCTTTTTTATTCTTCAAAGTTTATTTGTTTTATTTCTTGGCTGTGGTGGGTCTTCATTGCTTTGCATGGGCTTTCTCTAGTTGCGGCGAGCAAGGGCTACTCTTCATTGTGGGGCTCAGGCTTCTCACTGCGATGTCTTCTCTGGTTGCAGAGTGCAGATTCTAGGCTCGTGGGCTCAGTAGTTGTAGTTCGTGGGCCCTAGAGTGCGCTGGCTTCAGTAATTGCAGCACGTGGGCTTGGTAGTTGCAGCTCTCGGGCTCTAGAGCATGGGCTCAGTAGTTGTGGCACAAAGGCTTGGTTGCTCTGTGGCCTATGAGATTCTCCTGCACCAGGGATTAAACCTGTGTCTCCTGCATTCATTGCCAGGTGGATTCCTATCTACCGCAGCACCAGGGAAGCCCAAGATCCCTTTCAATCCACCTTAAAGTGCAGATTTGTATAAGTCCACTTTTTGCTAAATAAATCATGCTAATTTCCACAGAAAAGTATGTAAAACACACACACACACACACACACACACAGACTTTAACAGGCATTTAAAGCAGAAGGAATATTTTCTTCCTTGAGGATTTTTGGGACAATGATGATAAAAACCATTGTAACCAACCTGGTTGCATTTTCTCTGAAATTTTGAACATCTCTGTATCTCATGTTCCCTCTCTCCCTGGGAATGAAGGGTCTGCTAATACAATACACCAAGGATTATAGCCATTTTTTTATTGTACTGCACTCCTTAGAAGGTATAGATTTGTTTACAAATTAATCAGGTAAATCCTTTTCCATAAAAATGACCATGTCCTAAATGATCAATTTTGCAAATGTGGATTTTTTTTCTCGAGGAAGATTATCCTTTTCCCCCTCTCAGTGTATTATGAAAAGTTTGAAATACACAGCAAACTTGAACTATTGATATTTTCACAGTGAGCATCCATATCCCAATTGCCTAGATTTTGCCACCAATATTTGACTATTTTCATTTAATCATAAAACATGGAACTATCCATCCCTCTCCCATCTACTCATCCATCTTATTTTCTTGATGCACAAATGTGGCTTTTGGCCTAATCCAAAATTTGAATTTGTTCAAAGTGCTATCCATCTGTTGGGACTCTTGTAAAGCTTGCACTCTTCTCCCACTTACTTAAAAAGAGACATCGATGTTCACCTGAAGACTCCATCTTCCCTGATGAGCTCACTCTGCATAGATACATGGTGCCCTTGTGATGCCTCAGTCAAAGAAGGCAGCGTGCCTCTACTGATGGACTATGAACCATGGCTCAGTGAGCTCAAGGTCAAACTGGCCCCATTCTGGGCTGTGCCTGTGCCTCAGACTAAATAAAGGGTTTTCCAGGGCCCTAGTGGCTTGGATTACCATGAGGGCCTGGGTACCAGCATGTACATACTTCCTCTGCTTCCATCCCATTCTCCTTGAAGTCAAATTAACTTTCAGTCCCACCACCATTTCTCTAGGTTAGGCATGGGCGACCCACAGCTTGCACACCAAAAGTGTCAGGCTTTTATACATTCGCCAGCCTGCAAGGATAGCTGACAACCTCTCCTGGGTCTCTGAGCACCCTTCATCCTCCATTTTTATACTTTGATCTTGTTTCCCGGGGCCCTTTTTTATCTTGTCCGCAGAAAATGTGTGATGTTGCTCTGATGATCTACTCAGAGCTACACTTCCCTCAAATACTTGAAGCTCTAAAAGTACTTCTCAATAAATTTTTTTCATTTTCACATTGTAATAGACCTCAGATAAGAGGATATTACTGAGTACAAATTAAAGGCATGTATACTAAGGTGTGAGTGGCTGATAGACTCTTATCCTCCCAGAGATTAACTGCCTTTTATTTCTTTAAAAAAATTTTTTTTCATGTGGTATGGCATGTGGGATTTTAGTTCCCTGACCAGGAATCAAAACTGTAACCCCTGCCTTGAAAGTGTGGAATCTTAACCAATGGACAACCAGGGAAGTCCCCTTAACTGCATTTTAAAAGAAAGAGGTACTTACTAGCTCAGATGGATCTTGGGATGGTAGTATATGTGGGAAATCATCATGAGGCCCATCACAGTGACCCTTGTCTGCTTCTAGACCTGTGCTCCCTTGGTTCCCTTCACCGCAGTGTACACAGAACAAGAATGTGTGACATTTGACTCTTTTCAGAGAAGTTGCCAAGCCTTGCTCTAGTCCTTCAGCTCAAAAGGCATACTTTTCCCTTTGAGTTGAGTTTGTTTTCCTATGCCATTGCCTTGAGTAAATAACATCCTAAAGTATCTTAGATAGTTTCTGGAAAGTTTAGGAGTTCTCTAAACATGGAACAACAGATGTACAGAACATCTGGGTGGTAGGCTCTTTGCAATGCCTCAAGGCTCCCATTGTCCCTGACAGCTAGAGTCCATCTGCCAGGGTGGGCATCTGGAAGCTCCTAAAGTTAGAAAGTCTTTTTTTATTGGTTTATCTCAAATGAACTTTTGGGGACCTAGATCCTCATATAGTGCTCGAAGCTTCTGCCCAAATTTCCAGATCTTCACCATGCACCAAATGCTTGTTTTTTTAAAAAATACATTATTTCTGTATTAGAAATTTTTATTCACATTTCACTGACAAAGCCATAACATATCCTACAACAAGTAAATGGTAATAAGCTCCTGATATGTGATTTTTGAAGAACTCTTATGTATACAATCTTATTTGATACAGCAGCACCTGTGGATAGGCAGGGCACATGTCAGTTGGAATATGATTAATCTTGTTTTGTAGAAGTGGACAACACAGAGATTCTATCCAGACCTCATATAACATGCCAGCCCTGGAGCTCAACATGCTCTGTCTTTCTAGGATAGTTCTCAGCCACGGAGCATTCTACTAAGTTTGGACATTATTAAGCTCAGTTCTTGAGGAAGAATGGATATTATAGATATTCACTTTTTAGATGAGAAAATGGAGGCCCAGAGAACTAAAGTGACTTGCTCAAGGTCACACAGCTAATGAGGGTCAGAACTCGATTTCAGATCTTCTCACTCCTACTAGATATAGGACCACACTGATTGGATTGATGGGGAAAGCCAACTTTTGAGAGTGTTGCTTGTGTGAAATGGAAAGATATGAATTGGGGGCTGTTGGTATATGGTCTCTAAGACTGAGCTTTGGGAGTGGCATTTCCATTCTTCCTCAAGAACTGAGCTTAATAATGTCCAAACTTAGTAGAATGCTCCGTGGCTGAGAACTATTCTAGAAAGACAGAGCATGTTGAGCTCCAGGGCTGGCACATTATATGAGGTCTGGATAGAATCTCTGTGTTGTCCACTTCTACAAAACAAGATTAATCATATTCCAGCTGATGACTCACTACCACACATCTGAAGACATCAAGGATTAATAGCACTACAAACCACTTGGCCAAAATAATCCTCAACTTGGGTCACCTTGTGAATCTCAGACTAATCCCTCCACCCTTCTTATCAGGCCTGAGGGTTCACATTCTTTCTACTTTCTCTTTGAGTAAGTGTGAACTCTGATCAGTGATAAAAGTCAGATGCTGAGAGCAAACTGGGCAAGTGCCAATTTCCAGAGTCCTCTCTGATGACTCGGTTACATCCTGCCTTCCCAAGAACCTCTCACCCACATTCAAGCCAAACATCTCAGAGGGGTTTAGAGCAGCACTGCCTCTGCTGTGGTTTCAAAGAGAACTTTAAAACCAAACCCAATAGATGATAAGGACCTACTGTATAGCACAGGGAACTCTACTCAATACTCTGTAATGACCTATATGACATCACTTTGCCAACAAAGGTCTGTATAGTCAAAACTATGGTTTTTCCAGTAGTCATGTATGGATGTGAGAGTTGGACCATAAAGAAAGCTGAGTGCTGAAGAATTGATGCTTTTGAATTGTGGTGTTGGAGAAGACACTTGAGAGTCCCTTGGACTGCAAGGAAATCAAATCAGTCAATCTCAAAGGAAATAAACCCTGAATATTCATTGGAAGGACTGATGCTGAGCTGAAGCTCCAATACTTTGGCCACCTGATGTGAAGAACCAACTCACTGGAAAAGACCCTGATGCTGGGAAAGACTGAGGGCAGGAGGAGAAGGGGGCAACAGTGGATGAGATGTTTGGATGGTATCATTGACTCAATGGACATGAGTTTGAGCAAACCCTGGGAGATAGTGATAGACAAGGAAACCTGGAATGCTGCAGTCCATGGGGTTGCAAAGAGTTGGACATGACTGAGCAACAAAAACTGATTCACTTTGCTATACACCTGAAGCTAACATAACAATGTAAATCAACTATACTCCAATTAAAAAAAAAAACCAAACCCAGTTTCTTATTGATGACATTTGAAGCATTCTCCTATTGGGTTGTTGAAATGGAACAAAAACAGGAATTATTGCTTATATTCAGGGTGGATCTACTTGTCATCAAAATAATTGGTTGAAAATTAAAAATGCAGCTAAAACTTTTTTGGGGTGTCATGTAGCCAAAAAAATCACTGAAAGAGTCAGTATTTACACAGAATCGGAAAACTGGTTTGATCCAAAGATGCAGCTTAACTTTAGATCATGCATGGTTCGTCAAACCGAATGTTTAAAAGAAAGTTGCTTCTTTCAGGGTGGGTCAGACAAAAGATAGATTACACCAGGAAAAAAAGACTTCTTTTTAAAGAGATGGAGTTATCAAAGCCAATCAAAAGAAAAGATTTAAACATCCTACTCAACCCTAAAACCCAACTCCTGCCACTCAGCATCAGAATCTGTTTTGATGCTGAAAATCTTGTAAGATCGGAGTTGATCTGTGTCTCAGCATCTAGTGGCAACCATTGAGTCAACCAGTGATCCAAATCATTCAAATATCCTGCAAGAAACTCATCATGGAAAGCTTCATTTTTTTTTTTTTCATCAAAAATGTCTCAGCTTCCTTTGGACAGAAATGGAAAGTGACATTTCAAAGTTTAATCCCTTAATATGTAGTCTGGTTCTTTCCAAATGTTGCAAGATTTCCAAGTTCTGGAATTCATAACTAACCATATGGAAACAGAATGTTCTACATATCTTAGCTTCCCAAATATTGTCAGAGCATGAGTGACTCTCGTTGACACTGGGCAGGACCATATGTGCAGTCATCCCTCTTTAGCTGCACTCTTTGCCAGGACAAACCCTTTCCTCTCATAAGACTAGTGTCTTTACTGTGCCAAGTGCATTGGATGTTCAATTTCTTCCATCAAGAGTTTGCCCTTACCACTCCCCCTACCTCTACTTCCCTGTTTATGTTTCCAGATCCATCTCCGATTCCACCTACCCACGAAGCTTTCTTTGATAACAACAACCAAGAAGGCTCTGTACAATTTCTCCCAGCTTGTGGGGTTTATTGTCTATATCATACAGGTTGAGACTCATGTGTCCATTTTCCAATCATGACATGCTGCCATGGCTCAACTCCCAAACTAGCCTCTCAGAGAACAAGAGCTAGCTTGAGAGTCAGATGGAAGTCTCTTCCAATTAGGGCCCCTCCGCTTTCTAGCTGTGGGAACAGTGTACCTCTTCCAGCCGCCCTCATTTTTTTCCTCTAACAGAAACCACAGTATCTGTTAATATATTAAAGGGTTAGGAGAGAATATTTGCAGTGTGCCAATAGTATTATTACACCTGGCACATGATAATTGGGTACTAAATAATAGATATGTATGTACTTCACAATATCTATCCTGCACAGGGCACAGAATGGGTAATGGATTGAAGACTTCACACATTTAAAAAATATTTATTATTTATTTGGTTGGGTTGAGTCTTAGTTGTGGTTTGAGGGCTTATTTGTGGTTTGAGGGCTTAGTTGCCTGGGGGGGATGTGGGATCTTGGTTCCCTGACCAGGGATCGAACCTGATCCCCTGCATTGGAAGGTCGATTCTCAACCACTGGACCACCAGGGAAGTCCTGACTTCACACATTTTAATGCAGTATCCCTGAGACTTAGATAATAAAATAAAAATAATTCTAGGGTTATGAGACTGGGAAAGGTCATAAGAAGTCATCTTACTATGATGTATCTGTTGATATGGAAATATATTCACTATCTATTATTAAGGCAAAAAGACAGCTTCTTAAGTAGGATGTTTGGGATCTGTATGCATTTGTGTGTGTATGTATATGCACATACATATTAACGTGTGTGTGTGTGTGTGTGTGTGTAGTTTTTAAATTGGAAAGTGTTCACCAAAATGCTAAGAGTAGTTATCTCTGATTTGTAGGGTTACAAACAGTCTTAATTGTCTTTTTGCCTATCAATTTTTACATTATGAATATGTTCTACTTGTGTAAATAAGACATAATAAGTGATTTTCAAAATATCCTATGTATATATAATTAAACTATGAATATAGATCAGGTCTGGGAGATAGGAAAAATGCAAAAATGAAAAAAAAAAGGAGTTGTGGGATATGAGTGCTTTCTCTCAATAAGAAATAGTTATTTCTTATTGTTTCACTATGTTTATAATAGAATTTTTAGTTTGTAGAAATCATTTTCTAAATCATTCCTATACTTTTGAAAAAGTGAAAGTCACTCAGTCTAGTGGATAGCCTATCCCTTCTGCAGCAGATCTTCCTAACCTAGGAGTTGAACCAGGGTCTCCTGCACTGCAGGTGGATTCTTTACCAACTGAGCTATCAAGGAGTGCTAATCAGTTTCATTTCTACTCAATAAATAATTGGCTGCTCTCAACAGGCAGTATTCTGAAACAGGGGTCTTCTTCAGCTCCCAAGAATTACCCACAACCATAAATGGGCAACCTATGTCTTGACCCATCTGTTAAGTAGTTTCTTGCCTGGTGGACCCCAATGATTTAGACTCTGGTGCTCTGTGTCATGTGGATCCTGCTAAGACTTTGTGAATTATTCTGTGGCTATGGGGATTAACAAGTGCTTGTCTTGGTGGCCAGGGTGAGGACATAAGCCTCTGTTTGTGTGCATCAGCCTATGTCCTGGAGGCTAGAGACACAGTGCCTACAGGTGAGTGAGTAGCCCTGGGATGCAGACTGTTTTTTCTCCATCATCTGATCTTCTGTCCTAGGCAGTGTGTGCCTCTCCATGCCACCTTGTCATGGTTGCCAGCTCAGGACTGGGGTATGGACTCCGACTCTCATCCCACGTGGACACACAACCTGGATTCGTAGCAGAGGTCAAGAAGTAAGTAGAGCCAAGACAAGGAGACACAGGGTAGGGTTGGAGGGGTCTTGTTCCTGTCCCTGTCAGCTTCAGGAACAGTTAAGCACAGTGTGTGTGTGTGTGTGTGTGTGTGTGTGTGTGTGTGTATGAAAGTGTTATTTGCTCAGTCATGTCTGACTCCTTGAGACCCCACGGACTGTACCCCTCCAGGCTCCTCTGTCTGTGGAATTCTCCAGGCAAGAATACTGGAGTGGGTTGCCATTCCCTTATCCAGGGGATCTTCCTGACCCAGGGATTGAACCTGGGTCTCTTGCATTGCAGGCATATTCTTTACCATCTGAGCCACCAGGGAAGCCCAATGCAATAGCAGATGTATTTTAAATAAATTACTTATCAGAAACAAAGTAAACCAAGCTCATATGGGATTTAACCCAGGACCTCTCACACCCTAAGTGAGAATCATAGTCCAATGTGATAGCACATGTATTTTAAATTAATTATTTATCAGAACAAAAACCTAGTGGCCTGTCTGGGATTCGAACCCAGGACCTCTTACACCCAAAGCAAGTGTCATACCACTAGACCAACAAGCCACATGTGTTTGGAGGTCTCACCTGGAATTTTAAAGTCATAAGTATCCAGTTAACAACAATAGGAACAGAAGGCATTTACTGAGTGTTCGTATGTGTCAGACTCTCATCTCTGCAATGGAGCTAAACAGTGAGATTATATACTTTGTATACTTATTGTGGAGGCTCTCTCCAACCTAATGGTGCCTTCCCAATTCCAAACAAAGAAGAAAGTAACACAATGAATACAGATGAACTCTGGGTTAAGCAACCACTGACAACTGTTCCATGTTTGTCAGGAAGAGGCAGATTTCTGGGACCTTATCTCCTTGTTTCATTAGGTTGTGTTTCTGCCAGGAAAATCTATATCTTCTTTATGAACACTTGCTTTAATCTATTCTGTATGATCATTTCAGAAAATAACTCCAGAGAACAAGATTTCAGCTTCTGGACCAAGGGTGAGCATAGTGGGTGGACAGACTTCCCAACTTGCCTGATGAGGTGGATGGAAATGTGGTCTGTGTTACTATACATAGTATATACAGCTGCTGCTGCTGCTGCTAAGCCGCCTCAGTCGTGTCCGACTCTGTGCGACCCCATAGACGGAAGCCCATCAGGCTCCCCCGTCCCTGGGATTCTCCAGGCAAGAACACTGGAGTGGGCTGCCATTTCCTTCCTCCAATGCATGAAAGTAAAAAGTGAAAGGGAAGTTGCTCAGTCATGTCCGACTCCTAGCGACCCCATGGACTGCAGCCTACCAGGCTCCTCCATCCATGGGATTTTCCAGGCCACAGTACTGGAGTGGGGCGCCATTGCCTTCTCCGAGTATATACAGCAGGGAGTATGATTTCCTAATAACAGTAAAAGAGAATGTGTCCTCGGAGATACACTGCCCACTAACAAAGAATTGTGTCATAGAAAATGTAAGTAACTATGTTATAATAAGATTCCTACACAATGTTCTGATTATCTATCTTGATTTTCAGACTGACAAAGAGTGTGGGAGTTTTCAGTAACAATTTAAGGTGTCCCATACTGAACCAAGATCTTTCACAGTGTGACCTGGAAAATGATGGATCAAAAGGGGTAGATTCAGTCATCATGGACCAGTTTCCTTTGGTGAGGGTGTGTGTGAGAGAGAGAGAGAAAGAGAGAGAGGGAAGAAGGGAGAGAGGAGATATATCTAAGGATATGGAGAGTCATTTTGTTTAGAGAACGTGGCCTGAAGCTTATAACAATGCCTTAACAAATCTCCTGGCACTGGAATCCAAGCATTGATTTTCATTAAACTTTGGAGCTTTTGCAATTCTCACTGAGCTGAGGTCAGAGCTGGTGGAGTAGGACCCAGCTGTGTGCCCTAATAACCACAGCCTCTGAGTCTGTATATGGTCTTAATGGCCAGGGAAGCCTCCTCTTCTTCCTCCCTACCGTGACTGTCATTGCTTCAGAAATGCCCCCCAAATGGCACTAAATGATGTGCAAACACAGCAGCTGGATTGCTAATCTTTTTTTGAGGCTTCTTTAATGGTGCATTCATAGCCCCTTGGAGCAAACTCAATTTCTCTCTGTGCACGCTATTTCCACTTCTACAATTCTAGAAGAAATCATTTTGGCAAACACACTTTTTGAGTTGGATGAGAGGTAATTTATACAATTGCTTACCTACTATTGACAACAGGCAGCAACTCCAGTCACAGGACGAAAGATGGCTATTCATTACTCACAGTGGAGACACATAAATGGATCTGGAGCCTTTTATGAGGCTTGTAGCAGTGAACTTGGGGCAAGCAAATCTTGTGTGTTTGAGGAGTTAGGGAATAGAAAACCAGAAGTCACCTCTTTAGACCTTCACCTTTACACTGAACACCACATCTGAAGAGAGACTCAAAAGGGTCCAACAGAGAGAATAAAGCTTGAATGGTACAAATGTCAAATACCATATGCTGAAGTAGGCACTGCCAGAGCATTCATGCTAAGATTGTAGCTGTGGTCCTGATCTTGGAGGGTAATTAGGCAACTGAGTGATGAGACATGTTTATTTTCCCCAATGGACCAGTCAGCCCACCTTTTATGTCTCCTGAGGGAGCCTGTAGTCACATCCAACAGAATTCCAAATGTGTTCAGAAAATGTTGCTTTATACTTCAGGCTCAGTAGAGAATTTAAAAAAGAGATCGAAAAAGTTGGCTTAAAGCTCAACATTCAGAAAACTAAGATCATGGCATCCAGTCCCATCACTTCATGGCAAATAGATGGGGAAACAGTGGAAACAGTGGCTGACTTTATTTTTCTGGGCTCCAAAATCACTGCAGATGGTGATTGCAGCCATGAAATTTAAAGACGCTTACTCCTTGGAAGGAAAGTTATGACCAACCTAGACAGAATGCTAAAAAGCAGAGACATTACTTTGCCAACAAAGGTCTGTCTAGTCAAGGCTATGGTTTTTCCAATAGTCATGTATGGATGTGAGAGTTGGACTATAAAGAAAGCTTAGCACTGAAGAATTGATGCTTTTGACCTGTGGTGTTGGAGAAGACTCTTGAGAGTCCCTTGGACTGCAAGGAGATCCAACCAGTCCATCCTAAAGGAGATCAGTCCTGGATGTTCATTGGAGGGACTGATGTTGAAGCTGAAACTCCAATACTTTGGCCCCCTGATGCGAAGAGCTGACTCATTGGAAAAGACCCTGATGCTGGGAAAGGTTGAGGGCAGGAGGAGAAGGGGACAACAGAGGATGAGATGGTTGGATGGCATCATCAACTCGATGGACATGGGTTTGGGTGGACTCCGGGAGTTTGTGATGGACAGGGAGGCCTGGCGTGCTGCAGTTCATGGGGTCGCAAAGAGTCGAACATGACTGAGCAACTGAACTGAATACACATATATATACATATGTATATATATTATATGTATATGTATACATATGTATATATACATATACATACATACATACTTATGATCCATTCATGGGTGTGCCACACACGCACACCCATGAATGGATCATAAGCTCTTTTCTAGGTGTGTTTGTTCTAAGCCAGGACTGATGCAGAAGCTGAAGCTCCAATACTTCGGCCACTTGATGTGAAGAACTGACTCATTGGAAAAGAGACAGGCTGGGAAAGATTGAGGGTAGGAGGAGAATGGGCCAACAAAGGATGAGAAGGTTGGATGGCATCTCAATGGACATGAGTTTGAGCAAGCTCTGGGAGATAGTGAAGGACAGGGAAGTTTGATGTGTTGCAGTCCATGGGGTCGCAAAGAGTCAGACATGACTTAGTGACTGAACAACAACAATTGGTTTACAGCAACAGCTGCCCATTAGAATCCCCTGAGAAGCTTTGAAAATTCCCTAATGTCCAGGCCCAGCCCAGACCAACTGACTCACAATTGCTGGGGGTGGGACCCAGGAGCCAGTATTTTTCTGAGCTCCCCAGATGTGCAGCCAAAGTTGAGAATCAATGCTTTAAGCGTTTAAAGCTAATCAAGGCAATGGGTTTCTAGTGCATATTGGAATCATCTTGGAAGCTTGTTAAAACGCAGATTTATGGGGGACTTCCTTGGTGGTCCAGTGATTAAGACTCCAGACTTCCACTGCAGGGGGCATGAGTTTGATCCCTGGTCAGGGAAGCAAGACCCTGCATGCTGCACAGTACCCCCCTAAAAAAAGAAAAAGAAAAATGCAGATTCATGGGTCTGGGTTTGGGGCCTGAGATTCTGTATTTTCAAGAAGCTCCCTAGGTGATTCTGAGGTTGGAAATCCATGGGTCACACGCTGAGAATCCTAGTTAGAGAATTCTTCCCTGGAGTTTGTGTGTTTCCCATGCCTCATTCATTGTTTAATTTCATATTGGTCCTCTCCTTTCATACAGATCCCCCTTTGCCAGTGAGTATGTGGGAAGTTCTGGTCCCTGACGGTAATCAGGCTGATAAATTCAGATGCTTCACCTTGTCACTTCCAGAAGTACCCAGTCAATATATCCAAGAGGTGCTAGAGGCATACGGTCAGGGGTGAAGGTGGACAGAACAGGAAGAGAGGGGAAAAGCTGGCTCGAGTCTAGTAGGTGCTGGAGAGGGAATGAGACTTGGAGTTGAGAACTTGGTCTCTTAGACAGCCACCATTGGAAAGATCAGCCCTGTAGCACCCCCTGCATTGCTGCCAAAAAAAAAAGAAGAAAGAAAGAAAAGGTAGAATCTACTCAAACTGGGCCCAGACCATGGGGTCGCAAGGGTGCTTCCTGAGTGGGTCCAAGCTGTATCTGGCTCTGCCCCAGGCACCTCCTCCCTCCAGCACTGCTTCCTTGCCCAACCTATTGGGCTGACCTCCAGGAGAAAAGGCTGAGTATTGCTGCTGATGAATTTCTCGAAGATAAGAGGAAAGGGATGGAGTGGGAGAAATCATGACCACAAGAAAGAGATCCCCAGTGAATTTCCTAACTGCCTGTGCTGTTAGATAGTTGTCCATTCTCTGTAATTTACTGCTCATTCCACAGACCCACTGGATGTAGAATGAGAGTACACAGCCTTTGATGTCAGGAATTAAGCAAATTGTTACATGGAAAGAACAGCATGGCCGCCCCTTATTCCCTACCCTATAGCAATACCCCTGTCAGTCACCTCTGCTGGGGATGGGGGAGCATGACATTAGGGAAGGCTTCGCAGAGAAGGTTGCGTGTACCTGGGCCTTGAAGAGGATGGGGAAGGATTGCCATAACAGAGATGGAAGGAAATGTTTCTAAAAGCAGGCGTGATATGTAAAATGCTGGAAAAGGTGATTACTGGATTGTCTGAATTTGCTGCTAGAACCCACCCTGGTGGCTGCTGGGAGTTACTTGGTTGTTTTTACCAAGTTCATTTTTAAATTGCAGTTGGCATTTAGCCTCCTCTGACCAATCAAGAGACAGCTCTGGGTTACTCTGTTGTTTGTTCACCCTGAAATTTCTAGAATGTCTGCAACCAAGTACAAACCTAAAAAAAAAAAAAACCAACCCTGGAGCCTTCCCACCAGTCCAGTCCAGATGCCAGAGCCCCCAACACTCGTGTCCACTCCAGCTCTGATGTTTTCCCCCTCGTGCCCACCCGACAGCACCAGGAGAGAGCCCGTTACCTGCTGGAGTGGGGAAAGAGAATCAAGAAGGCCTCATGCAGGAGGCTGCATTGGAGCGGGGACCTGGGGGCAGGGGCATTGAAGAGAAAGGGGGGAGGGGATATTCCAGTGAGAAGCAACCACACAAAAGGCACGATGACTCTAGTAATCGGTAAAACATGAACACTGTGGCTAGAGGACAATGAGTTCAAAGGATTCTGACCATTTCCTAGTTGTCCTCATGATCCCATCCCCCAGTTCTCTCACAGCCCATCCTCCCTGCGGTGTGAATGCACACCCAACTGCTCATGCTCAGTGAGGTAGTTTCCATTCTGTGTATCTGGTCTTCAGTGGTTGCACAACCCCCTCCCCACCCCACTTAGGGCACATGGTGAAAACAGGCCACAACTTACTTGTTGTAAGGCCTCAGGTATGTTGTTTAACTTCTTTGAGCCTTCATTTCCTGATTTGTAAAATGGGAATATTGAAACTCTCCCCTTATATACAGTTGTTGTAAGGATTAAAGACAATGCATAAAATACGTATAAAATTCTTAGTATGATTCCTAGAATATAGCAAAGTCTTAACATATTCTCTCACGATATTATGCCTTTGACTATTACGCTTTTATAATATGAGATGAGTGCATAATAGAAACTGACTTTGCTCTGTGAAAAAGAATTAGAGGATTTCACATTCTTTCAATGCAGTTAGAGAGCAGTTTTGCGGACTCCGAGGGTCAACCCTTTTCATAACTCAGTTCTCACTTCACTGGTTCTACAAATATTTATTGAGCACCTATAATATGCCAGGAAGCATGCTAACTGCTGGGAACATGGGGAGCAAGACAAAGTAATACCCTCGCCACCCACATGGGGCTTGCATTCTAAAAGAGAGTAAATGTACATTGTCAAGTGGAACAAGTTCTAAGGAAAAACTCAAGCAGGATAAGTAGATGGGGAATATGGGGTCTGGGGCATTGAGTGGGCAGGGGAGGACTAATATAGGAAGTGTCTTGAAAGCTCAAGAGACTGAGTCATGGGAATATTTGAGCTTTCCAGGCAGAGAGAAGGGCAAGTGCAAAGACCTTGAGGCTAGAGAGCGCCTCATGTATTTGAGGAACAGCAAAAAAGCCTTATTATTTTTGTGAACCACAGTGTTTACTTTAAGGGATACATGGCTGTCAATATCTGTATGTTTCTTTCAAAGTTCTGAAGACTGAAGGTCATGGAGAAGACAGCTAATTGTGCAGCCTAATGATTCCTTGTGGATTCTCCAGCCCCGGTCATGCTGCTCCATTTGTGTGCCATTGGCCTTTAGATCATGCCTGCCTTTGCTGTAGGCATTTAACCTGGAATACCTTGAGAATGTGATGGAGTGAGGGGAGGTGGGAGGTGGGGAGCCTTTCCTTGACTCTCACTCTAAGGCTAAGGACCCAAATGAATGTACTGGAATTTTATGGATCAATGGCATTCCTTTATTCATCCTGCCAACTCAATAAGCGTTTATGACTTACATTCTTTAGGTATAACTGGACTAAATTCTGGGAAAGATAAAAATAATTGTAAGACAATAGGCCCATCCATCTTGAAACCTTTTTGGAAACATTTGGGATAAATCGGAATTTTTTAGAACTATATTATCCCACTCTTAGGACTAAATGAAGTGAGAAGACATACATATACAAACAGCTAATGAAAGAGTGATTAGTGTTAATAGCCTTAGACAATTGTAGTAAAAACAGCACAATGCAGTGCATGGTAGTGTGCTAGATACATTGTTCAAATGACTATAGCAATTAGTCAGAGGAAGCTTCCTGGAAGTAGAGAGGCTCAGACTGAGCCTGAACATATATGCAAGGGCGGAGAGGAAGAAAGAATACCTTTGCTCAAGAGAACAAAATGCCAACCCTTTGGAAATGTTCACTCCTGGAAAAATGTAGGCTAAGTCAGTCATGCTAGCTAGCCCCACTCTCTCTGCCATTACAATCTATGGTCTAGACCCATCATAATTTTTTTTTTTTTAGCAGATACATAGTACTTTTAATTTTTTTCCATTTATTTTTATTAGTTGGAGGCTAATTACCTTACAATATTGTAGTGGTTTTTGTCATACATTGACATGAATCAGCCATGGATTTACATGTGTTCCCCATCCTGATCCCCCCTCCCATCTCCCTCCCCATCCCATCCCTCTGGGTCATCCCAGTGCACCAGCCCAGAGCACTTGTCTCATGCTTCCAACCTGGGCTGGTGATCTGTTTCACCCTAGATAATATACATGTTTCGATGCTGTTCTCTCAGAACACCCCACCCTCGCCTTCTCCCACAGAGTCCCAAAGTCTGTTCTGTATATCTATGTCTCTTTTTCTGTTTTGCATATAGGGTTATCGTTACCATCTTTCTAAATTCCTTATATATGTGTTAGTATACTGTATTGGTCTTTATCTTTCTGGCTTACTTCACTCTGTATAATGGGCTTCAGTTTCATCCATCTCATTAGAACTGATTCAAATGAATTCTTTTTAATGGCTGAGTAATATTCCATGGTGTATATGTACCCAGCGCTTCCTCCATTCATCTGCTGATGGGCATCTAGTTCTTCCATGTGCCTGGGCTATTATAAAACAGTGCTGCGATGAAACATGGGGGTAACGTGTCCTCTTTCGATCTGGTTTCCTCAGTGTGTATGCCCAGAAGTGGTATTGCTGGGTCATATGGCAGTTCTATTTCCAGTTTTTTAAGAAATCTCCACACTGTTTTCCATAGCGGCTGTACTAGTTTGCATTCCCACCAACAGTGTAAGAGGGTTCCCTTTTCTCCACACCCTCTCCAGCATTTATTGCTTGTAGACTTTTGGATAGCAGCCATCCTGACTGGCGTGAGATGGTACCTCATTGTGGTTTTGATTTGCATTTCTCTGATAATGAGTGATGTTGAGCATCTTTTCATGTGTTTGTTAGCCATCTGTATGCCTTCTTTGGAGAAATGTCTGTTTAGTTCTTTGGCCCATTTTTTGATTGGGTCATTTATTTTTCTGGAATTGAGCTGCAGGTGTTCCTTGTATATTTTTGAGATTAATCCTTTGTTGCTTCATTTGCTATTATTTTCTCCCATTCTTAGGGCTGTCTAGACCCATCATAATTTTATAATATTTCCAACCTCTAAAATCTTAAGTGTTTTTGCATTCCATGTAATCAGTAAACTCTAATCCTCAAAATAATAATATCTGCAATTTCCCAAGACCATGGGCCTAAGGTAAAAATTGGTCTCAGTCCCAGTTTATGTGAAGGATTCCAACTTGCCATAGGAAGATGGATGGCCTTTTCCAACTTGGATAGGCTTTGAAGGCAGAGGTGTTCAGTTCAGTTGCTCAGTCGTGTCTGACTCTTTGCAACCCCATGAACCGCAGCACGCCAGGCCTCCCTGTCCATCACCAACTCCTGGAGTTTACCCAAACTCATGTCCATCGAGTCGGTGATGCCATCTAACTATCTTATCCTTTTCCATCCTCTTCTCCTCCCTTCAATCTTTCCCAACATCAGGGTCTTTTCCAATGAGTCAGCTCTTCGCATCAGGTGGCCAAAATATTGGAGTTTCAGCTTCAACATCAGTCTCTCCAATGAACACCCAGGACTGATTTCCTTTAGGATGGACTGGTTGGATCTCCTTGCAGTCCAAGGGACTCTCAAGAGTCTTCTCCAACACCACAGTTCAAAAGTATCAATTCTTCGGTGCTAAGCTTTCTTTATAGTCCAATTCTTACATCCATACATGACTATTGGAAAAACCATAGCCTTGACTAGACGGACCTTTGTTGGTAATGTCTCTTGCTTTTTAGTATGCTGTCTAGGTTGCTCATAACTTTCGTTCCAAGGAGTAAGCGTCTTTAAATTTCATGGCTGCAATCACCATCTGCAGTGATTTTGGAGCCCCCCAAAAATAAAGTCAGCCACTGTTTCCACTGTTTCCCGATCTATCTGCCATGAAGTGATGGGACCAGATGCCATTATCTTAGTTTTCTGAATGTTGAGCTTCAAGCCAACTTTTTCACTCTCCTCTTTCACTTTCATCAAGAGGCTCTTTTGTTCTTCTTCACTTTCTGCCATAAGGGTGGTGTCATCTGCATATCTGAGGTTATTGATATTTCTCCCAGCAATCTTGATTCCAGCTTGTGCTTCATCCAGCCCAGCATTTCTCATGATGTACTCTGCATATAAGTTAAATAAGCAGGGTGAGAATAGACAGCGTTGATGTACTCCTTTTCCTATTTGGAACGCGTCTGCTGTTCCATGTCCAGTTCTAACTGTTGCTTCCTGACCTGCATACAGGTTTCTCGAGAGGCAGGTCAGGTGGCCTGGTGTTCCCATCTCTTTCAGAATTTTCCACAGATTATGGTGATCCACACAGTCAAAGGCTTTGGCATAGTCAATAAAGCAGAAATAGATGTTTTTCTGGAACTCTCTTGCTTTTTTGATGATCCAGCAGATGTTGGCAAGTTGATCTCTGGTTCCTCTGCCTTTTCTAAAATCAGCTTGAACATCTGGAAGTTCATGGTTCATGTATTGCTGAAGCCTGGCTTGGGGAATTTTGAGCATTACTTTACTAGCATGTGAGATGAGTGCAATTGTGTGGTAGTTTGAGCATTCTTTGGCAATGCCTTTCTTTGGGATTGGAGTGAAAACTGACCTTTTCCAGTCCTGTGGCCACTCCTGAGTTCTCCAAATTTGCTGGCATATTGAGTGCAGCACTTTCACAGCATCATCTTTTAGGATTTAAAATAGCTCAACTGGAATTCTTTCACCTCCACTAGCTTTGTTCATAGTGATGCTTCCTAAGGCCCACTTGACTTCACATTCCACGATGTCTGGCTCTAGGTGAATGATCACACCATTGTGATTATCTGGGTCATGAAGATCTTTTTTGTACAGTTCTTCTGTGTATTCTTGCCACCTCTTCTTTATATCTTCTGCTTCTGTTAGGTCCATAACATTTCTGTCCTTTATTGAGCCCATCTTTGCATGAAATGTTCCCTTGGTACCTCTAATTTTCTTGAAGAGATCTCTAGTCTTTCCTATGCTACTCTTTTCCTCTATTTATTTGCATTGATCGATGAGGAAGGCTTTCTTATCTCTCCTTGCTAGTCTTTGGAACTCTGCATTCAAATGGGTATATTTTTCCTTTTCTCCTTTGCTTTTCACAGAGATGAATAGGGCATTTTTTTTTTCAAGTTTGAGCAGAAACATACCTACAAAGGCCCTGACACCTAGGCTAAATGGTTTTGATTGGCTTGATGCAGTTGTTTCTCTTGTGGGCTTCCAAGCTGAGTGGATGTGGTGGCTATATCCATGGCTGCTCTGCCACAAGGAATACTGCGATCCAGTCTCTTGGGCTAGGCTGGATCTTTGCGTTTAATTACAGCAACATACTAAAAATGGACAGGATTTTTACTTTGTTTATGTTAACCCATCCCATTCCTTTTGTTTCCTTCCTAGTTCTTTTCCCTGGAAGACACTTTTAGAAATCCACATTCTCGGGATGATACCTAGGATGGTGAAGTCCAGAGATTAGTGATGGCTCATCTGTATTTGTCCCATTACTACTTATGACCTTTTTTTTTTTTAAATTGAAGTATAGTTGATTTCAATGTTGTGTTAGTTTCAGGCATACAGTAAAGTGAGTCAGTTACACATACATGTATAAGCTATTTTTTTTTTCAGATTCTTTCCCCTTGTAGTTTATTACAAAATATTGAGTATAGTTCCCTGTGGGTCTATACAGTAGGTCTTCGTTGGTTATCTATTTTACATATATTGATGATAGTATGTATGTGGGCTTTTGGTTTTAATTATTTTTAGTTGTACTGTGTCTTCATTGCTGCATGTGGGCTTTCTCTAGTTGCAGCAAGTGGGGGCTACTCTTTTTTGTGGTGTGCAGGCTTCTCATTGTGGTGGCTTTTCTTGTTGCAGAGCACAGGCTCTAGAGCATGGGCTACAGTAGTTGCAGCTCACAGGCTCTAGAGCACAGGCCCAATCGTTTTGGCACACAGGCTTAGTTGCTTTGTGGCATGTGGAATCTTCCTGGACCAGGGATTGGATCTGTGTCCCATGCATTGGCACTGTGCCTATCCACTGTACTACCAGGGAAGTCCAGGCCTTTGGTTTTGAACTACCTAATCTGGGTGAGGAAGCCAGGATCTGTTGATGACTCCCAAGGGAGGAAGTCATAAGGTCCCATGGTGGAGATTTTGGCCATGTTAATAACACTAATGATAGCTACTATTTACTGAATGCTTACATGGCACCAGACTATCTGCTAATCTGATCTTTCCAACAACTTTGTGAACTAGGTACCATTATTATCCCCTTCTTTACAGAAGGAGAAACTGAAGGTCAGGGACACTAAGTGACTTGCCCAAGTTTGTATAGCTAGTGAGCCTTGGGGCTTCTGAAGGTTGGTCAGGTTTGGGTTCTGAGTCCTAGTTTGGTCTTTTTAATTTACATAACAGCTTCATCCCCTTTTCTGAAAAATCGTATGCTAAAACCCCTACCTCACATAGTGGCTGTGAGGATAGAATTAGACAACATCCACCAAGTGTCTAATGAGGCTTGGCAGATAGTAAGTGCTTAGTAAATGGTGTGTTCGTACATGTTAAGTCACTTCAGTCATGTCCAACTCTTTGCGACCCTATGGACTGTATCCTGCCAGGCTCCTTTGTCCATGGGATTCTCCAGGCAAGAATACTGGAGTGGGTTGCCATTTCCTTCTCCAGGGGATCTTCCTGACCCAGGGATCGAAGCTGGGGCTCCTGCAGCTACTGCATTCCAAGCAGATTTTGTACTGCTAAGCCACTGGAGAATAGCTGCTCTTATTAGGAACCCGATTCCCAGGTTTGGAGACCGAGTGCCACAGTGGTCTAGATGCTGAGTCACAAATAACGTGCTGGTTTCCCTGAGCTGCCAGAATGCACATCTGTTTATATCTCCTTCATCTGATCAAGCACGTCACATGCTCCAGTGCTAATGCGGGAATGTGTGCCAATTCTATTAGCTTGGGTAAATTGGGCGGGGAGCCCTGGACAATTTAAGGCATTCATGTGATATTCCTATTGGAATTTGTTGTGTGTTTGCGAATTGGTCCTACAAGAATGTCGTTTCTTCAGAAATCCAGTGGTTGATGCAAAAGACCCCAGGCTCTAAAGTGCATTCGGTGATTCTGATTGCAGGTGAGAAAATGTCGCCGGTGCAAAAGACCCTGGGCTCTAAAGTGCATTCGGTGATTCTGATTGCAGGTGAGAAAATGTCGCCTGACATGGGACATGAATGCCTTTCCATATAATAAGTTTGGTCCCTTTGCTGGGCAGCTCCAGGCCTCCAGAGTATTCAGGCCTCTGTCTCACTCCATCAGGAAAAACACGTTCTGTGGCCCGTTTACCTGGTATGAAGGGGGAGAGCTTGTGCCTGGTATGTGAAGAAGAGGGTGTGGGACCCAGTGGGCAGTGGGAAGCCAGAGGAGAGGAGCAGGCCGGAGAAGGCCTGGGCTGCATCTTGAGGATGAAGTGCCGCCTCTGTCTATTATGAGGGCGATTACATGAAGAATCCAGAGAATGACTTTGATTAAGGGTATAAAAGAAAAAAGAAAGAAAAGGCTGTTCTAGTCTGTTATCTAATAGCAGATGAACTCTTAAGGGCGTTCTGGACTGCATGTCTGTGTCCTCTCAAAGTTCATATGCTGAAGCCCTCACCCTCAGTATAAGATTCCTATTGGAATTTGTGAGTGGGGCCTTTGGGGCTAATTAGAAGGCACTTGTCTCCAGATCTATGCACTACCACAGAGAGTAATGCAAATCTAGTACCTGGAGAACTGAGTGGAGACTCATGATCATGTTTTTTTCCTTCAGCATTGAGACTTCACTTAACCAAAAACCTGGAAAAGATACATGACACTGGGCAAAGCAGATTGAATCATTAAAACCTTCTATCACTGACCTCTCCTTCCTTCTTGCTTTTTCCTCCCAACTAATCAGATACATCTTTCTTTTGAAAAAAAAATTATTTATTTATTTGGGTGCGCCAGGTCTTGGTTATGGCACACGGGATATTTAGTTGTGGCAAGCAAACTCTTAGTTGTGGCATGTGGGATCTAGTTCCCTGACCAGGAATTGAACCTGGGTCCCCTGCATTGAGAGTCTTAGCCACTGGGCCACCAGGGAAGTCCCCACTTCCCCTATTGCCAAGCCAAACACTTGAGCCTGTCTCTTGCACATTTATACTCCTCACCTCACCAATGAACTGCAGTTCATTCATTTTTTTTCATTCCATACATTGGGCACCTACTCCCATGTGGCAGGTGCTGGGTGAGGTGCTGAGGACAGGCCTGTGAAGCAGTCACGTGTCCTCCCAGACCCACTGCTGTCATCAAGCTCTTCTGCTTCCTGTCCTTCACTCCTGCCACTGCCTCTCTACACACGCCTGCTCCGCTATGGAAACATCTTCTCTTCTCATCTCTGCCAATGTACGCTTCTCACCACCTCTAAAAACCCTATTAAAATGCAGACTTCCCGCACGTGCCCCACACGTTGAAATAGCAAGCAGGAGCCCAGGAGGGTCCGCTTTGCACAGAAGGCTGGAAGATCTGTAGTCAGACACCATCTGTCTAGAGCCTTTGTGTGTGAGCAAAAGAGAAAACTTCCAAAGACTTCACATGTGCCGATTGATTTCATAAAGAGTCATACTGTAGGGATGAGAAACCCAGTTCCCGGCTAGAACAATCCCTGAAGGTGAGAGACATAAAATCAAGCAGAATTTTTGTTATCATGAATTTTCTGTGTGTGTCTTTGGTGGAGTGGGGGGTGGGGACTTCCTCTGTGTATGCAGGTTACACTGATTAACCAAAACTTTAGCCGTCTTTGGTATGCCCTATTACTGGCATGAATTGCTTTGGAATAAGTGGATAGGTCTTATCAATAGAATCACATTTAGACTCAGTGATACAAATGTAAATCTGAGATGAAAACCACAGCCTATGATATCCATTCAGCTAATTATGTACTGAGTAGCTACTCTCTGTCAGCCAAGCCTGTCTCTAACTTATGTGGGGCCCCGGGCAAATGTACAAAGGGAGTCCCGCATACTATATGGCTGGAGACTTTCAAGTTAAGCTAACAGTGTTTCATAAAGTGTGTTCTGTCCTCCTACTTTGACAAATAAAGCAGATCTTTGTAATGATCTGGAAGTTCAGGTTCAAATTTAAAATTCTTAGGGGACTTGCCTGGAGGTCCAGTGGTTAAAAGTCTGCTTCCAATGCAGGAGGCACAAGTTTGATCCCTGGATGGGGAACTAAGATACCATATACCGAGGGTGGCATGGCCAATAAAATAAAATAAAATTCTTGGATTCTTCAGCATTTCATGCCAAACATGACAGCACAGATGGATCAGTTGCAGGTCCCCAGTCCCCAGCTTGATCTTCTGATTCCCTTTCTTCCATCGCCTGTTATGAATTTTCTCATTCATGTTTTTTTGGTGATCATTTATATAATTCTCTAAAAATGCTTTTAATTTTGAAATAAGTTCAGACTTAAATGCAAAAACCTTTCAAAGAGCTCCTGTATATTCTTCACTTGAGTTTCATTCTTTTAAAAATAGCTATATAGTATTCCACTATAAAGACTTTATTTATTTTTTTTATAAAGACTTTAAAAAGCATTTACCTCTAATTTCCCCATAACACTTAAAGCTTTTACATTTCTTTTCTGTTTTCTGTTATAGAAATTTAAGCAAAATATATACTTTGTGATTTATATTATTCATTGAGTTAAAAAATACAGTCATACTTCAGATTTACATTTTACCAGTGCCTTTTCAATCTGTGGTCCGTAATTTCCAATTGCCTGATTTTCAGAAACAGCTATCACTCCTTACATTTCTAATCAAATTTTCTTATTGAAATTCCTTTCATTCCTCCCAGATTCCTGAAGCCTCTGTTTTCTGCCCTTTTGCAATGTAGGAGAAAATATCCGAGTTCTCCCAAGCCTGCTTCTGCTCAGCTGGGGCACTTAGAGTCAGTCTAGATTCAGGGCTTCACGAGCCTCTGTCCAACTGAGCTGACAGCAGGACTGAAAGTTTAGCTAAAACGACCTACAACTTCTGAATCGGTAACGGGCTGTGTTTATAAGCATCCATTGATGAGTGATCCACCGACACACCCATGAACACACACACACACTCAGGGAGACAGAACATGAGCTAATAAGGCCTGCAGGGCACATCTTTGCTTCAGGTAGCTTTAATGCAAAAATGGATTAGCCACAGATGCTTAATCAGAAGATGCAATGAATGGTAAGCCATTTAACCGAGGGGTTTCTGTCTGCGTTTTGAGCATGTCCCACACTTGCCTTTCCCACCCCAACTCTTCATTGTAGTACTCAGCGTGCACCATGGAAGTTTGCTCCATTTCCCAGAAGACCATGGGGTTCACAAGTTAATGCTTTGGCCCATTGACTGCTCATAGCTGCATGTCACCAGAACAGGGTTAACCCATAGGATACTTTCTCCTTCAGGACCACGTGACTATCTTGCTGAAAATCGACTCGTTTCTGGCCTGTTGTTTTGTTAACTGGCACCCAACATAACAGGTGCTGAAAACACAACTAGTCCTCGCTACACACTTCTTCCTTCATGAAGGCAAAATATCTAGACGAACAAGAAGGCAGGAGAGACTGTCAGTCTTTTGGAAATCCCTTCCACTCCATCATTCTAAGATTCACTCATGGTTTTCCAGTCCAACAGAATCTCCAGCTTTTTGTACATTTAATCCATATGTTTCTGATGCATGTAGGTTTAAATTACTACAAGGTGGATTTAGAAAAGCAACTCATTGTCAAAGATCCCTCAGGATCCATCTATTTAATTCTACACCAGATGTTTCATTTTCCCAGTAGGAAATAGACTTTGAACTTGGAAAGTTCACATTCTGTTTTCTACTCATCTCTACACTGTGAGAGAATTTTCAAATTGGTCAAGTGAGCCTCTTCTCTCCCAGAGCAATGGAGCATGGTTTACATTGTGTGGGCTGTCAGTGGACTTGTGTTGTGTGGCAGGAAATCTGCTCGGCTTCGAATTCCCCTACATAGTCAGAATGACCTGTGGGAAGTCACACCTTTTGGGGCCCTTTGTTTCCCCCATCAGGAGACAATCACGCCTTGACTACAATATCAGATGATAGAAAAGAGATGTTCAGAATGTTGAGTTGGCTGAAAGAAAGAAAATTACATACTCCCCAAGTGGCCTGCCATCACAGTAATTTGACTTTTTAATTCCATGCAGTGAGTTAGGACCTATGAGATTGAGCCTTAAATTTGATTGTGTCCCATGTGTTCATATAGACTTCTATGGTATTAGAAGAATCCTTAGAGACACCATCTATCCCAACTGCCTACGTGGCCAATAAGATTTTTAGAAGCATCCTAACAGATTGACACAAGGCCTGCGCTTGAATGCTATCTTCCCAGGAGGTTTAGTACTGTCTGACCAGTCTGTTCTTTGTTGAAACCACTTGGTCATTAGCAATATCTTTCTTAAATTAAGCTGGAATTCATGTATGTGTGTGATTTCTGCCCTTGCTCCTCACTGGTCGCTCTGGAGTCACAAAGATTAAGCCTTTGCTTTCATCCACAAGATGGCTCTTCTGATAGTGAAGACAGCTTTCATCATGTCTCCCCTGCTCCAGAGAAAAGTTATTTTCCTTAGCATCCAATTCTACCCCTATCCCAGAAGCTCTTGCTGAGAGGATAAAGGTAAGATTTCAGGGATCTTGGGCTTCCCAGGTGTCTCAGTTGTAAAGAATCTGCCTGTAATGCAGGAGATACAGGAGACTTGGGTTTGATCCCTGGGTTGGGAAGATCCCTTGGAGTAGGAAATGGCAAACCACTCCAGTATTCTTGCCTGGAGAATCCCCATAGACAGAGGAGCCTGGCGGGCTACAGTCCATGGGGTCGCAAAGAGTTGGACATGACTGAGCGCCTGAGCACACAGCAGGGACCTTGACCATGTTCCCTGATCCCCCCAGGAGGAGCTCTGAGATCTCATCCAAACAAGCCTTCATGTCCAGTCCTGAGCCAAGGGGATCAGAAGTTGAGATGCCCAACAGACCCTCCTTCAGCTCTCCCTCAAGTACCCTGAAGGGCCAGGAGGATATTGTGTTAACGACTTGCTATCTGTTTTTATAAATAAAGTTTTTTGGAACATAGCCACACCTTTTTTTTTTTTTTTTTACATAGTGCCTATTGGCACTTTGAGCTACGATGGCAGTTGAATTGTTAAGACAGAGACCCTCTGGTCTTGAAAGCCTTGACTTTTTACTATCTGGCCCTTAACAGAAAAACTTTGCTGACCTCTGCTTTAGACCATAACTGACAATTCCACAGGTTATGTGAAAAATCTTGATCCTAAACATGTAATACAGTGACTTTGCTGAAATAAAGGCAAGCAAAAAAATTTTATGGAATAAATACAAGTTAATTCTCCAATTATGTATGTCCTTAAGTTATTACTCATCCAAATATTGTTGACCCATCAAAAGAACACCCAGTTATGCACAATCGTAATTAAATTCAGTCCTCTTTGATATTGTGCTGACTTTCAAAAGTATAAAAGCCATCACTTGACACATTTTCATTGCTTTTGTTATTATAAATCATAGTTGTCAAAGTAAGAGATAGAACAATTTTAATAGTTTGCTGCCTTGACTTATAATTTAAAATTTTTAGACATGTGATATATGGGCCTTTGTTTGTATTCTTTGCTTGTATTCTTGGTCCCCCAAATGTCAGGGGAGCACACAGAGGCTTTGCAATTATATCAAAAATTAGGTGTCAGGAGCCATTTTTTAGTGTATTGGGGCCTTGTGTTCTGAGCAAAGGCTCTGAGAGGTTCTGCCCGCACCTTATGAGTACAGTCAAGCCTGCCCTCTGCAGCCACCCCAGGGCACTGAGAGAGAACCCAGTAGAGTAAAATGTTTCCAGAGTTCATCCATACTTTAACATATATATCAGTACTTCATCCCTTTCTAAGGCAGAATGATATTCCATAGTGTGAATAGATCACATTTTGTTTATCTTTTCATCTGTTGATGGAGATGAGTTCCTTCTACCCTTTGGCTATTGTGAATAATGCTTTGATGAACACAGGTGCACAAATAACTGGTCAAGGCTCTGCTTTCAATTCTCTTGGGTGTATGTATACCTCAGAGTGGAACTGCTGGCTCACAGAGTAACACTATATTAAATCTTTTGCAAAACCACTATGCTGCTTCCCACAGAGGTTGCACCATTTTACATTCTCACCAAGGGTCAAGGAGATGGCTTTGACTAGTCCTGGAAGGAGAGCTGACACTACCCAAGTCACATGTGTCTAGAAAAGGTACTAGCTGGTACTGGTTTTACAGCCAGTTCTCCTTGCTTTGTCTTTATGCTCTTTATAAATCTTGCTGAAAATTAAATGCCCTTTCTCCTTTTATATTTTTATCTAAAATATTTATCTATTTGGCTGCACTAGGCAGCCTCTTAGTTGTGGCATATGGGATATAGTTCCCTGACCAGAGATTGAACTTGGGCCCCCTGCCTTGATAGCACGGAGTCTTAGCCCCTGGACCACCAGGGAAGTCCCGTGCCCCACTTTTTAAAAGCAAGTCTTAGCATGGCAGCCCCACCTTATAAGTCTCACAAACCTCATAAGACTTTGGGGCACCCCCATGGCACCGAGAAAGGAGATCCACCTCTCCAGCTCCACTTGCCCTACTTGGTAGACTTGGACTCCAGGAAGGGGCAGGCCCTGGGTTTGTTCAGCCTTTTGCCTGGCTCCCATTTGGCCCTGGCACCATCAACACCTGAATGAGCCTCTCCCAGGGCCTGGAGCAAAGCCTTCCCAGCCAAGTGTAGCCAGGCAGCCCGAGACAACACCTCCTCCAGCTTTCTGGCCTCCTAATATGCTTTGCATTAAAACACCCATTTTGGCTTTGCCTTTGAGTCAGTTCTCAGGGGAGTAATAAAAGATGAACCCCTAACATGTGGCCCATGGAGATGTAGTGGACTGAGAAATGACTACAGTTCATTCAATTCAAGCCCTTTTGGCATTTTTCCCACACCCCAGTGTTGCCTCCAGTGTTGTGTGTCCCTCCTCAGAGGGACACCTTGGAGGTTCAAGCTCCTCCGTGATCTGGAGGTGCAATTCCAGCAGACACCTTCCCCTCTCTGGGTCTCAGTTTCCCTATCTGCTGAACAAAGAGGGTATCTGCGAGGAGCACTTCCAACTCTAAGTATCATTCAGTGTTTAATATTCAGAGAGCCTGATTTCAACCAATACATTGGTCATCCACTCTGTGCAATAGAATGGTGGACAATACTTTGGAAGATATTTTCTTTCCTGGGTGAAATGGTATGACATACATGTCTTTCATAATGATACCAATCTCACCTCTTCCAAAACAGTTACACCCTTAAATATGTTGTAGGAGAAGGTTTTCTTTGCAGAATCTTAGTGTGACTTTTTTCTGAGGCAGAACATTGTGTTGAGGTTGGTGGGGGGAGTGGGAAATGGGGGTGGGAAATGCTGGAGTGATTAACCAGATAATGAACCCCGTCTGCTTTTAATCAGCCCCTTCCTGTTCTCCCAGACCTCTAAACTTTTAATATTAATGGAAACAGATTTGAATTCTGGAAAGAGCTATTCTGGAAAATAATTGGATATTTACTAGGTGAAAAGTGAAATTGCACAGGCATTTCATAGGCTTTGGTATTTGACAGGTGCCATTTTTCTTTCCAATGTGTTGCATACCTCTGTTTTATAAACCAATATGGATAGTGGCATAAAAAGATTACAGGTTTACATGGTGGCAAGGCCTGGGAATATGTTCAGGGTGGGGAGTGGGTGGGCAGAGAGAGAGAACTTCAGCTGGGGACAAGGCTGAAATGCCTGCATTAGTAGGGCAGAATTATTTGAAGGCGAAGAGTGATATGTCTTTAAAAGAGCCAGAGCCATGCTTAGCAATGGAGGTTGCACCCAGAGAAAGAGAGAGATTTTACTTATGGAACTTACTTACAGAAGCCTGACTCCTTCCAGGAAGGTAATGCCTCCCTTGGCTTCAAAAAAGACTTTGTAGGACTTCACTGGCGGACCAGTGGTTAAGACTCTGCACTTCCACTGCAAGGGACACAGGTTCCATCCTTGGTCAGGGTATCTAAGATCCCACCCCTTCAAAAAACAAAACAATACAAAACACAAAGGACTCTGTAGTTAGAGGGAGCGGGAAAGCACTGGAAGGGAATGGGGAACTTTCCTTAAAACAAAGTGCAGACCCATCCAGGGTTGCAGGCAAGCAGAACAAGGCAGATCTGCTGGGAAGGAAAGGAGGACTGCTGCAAGGGAGTGACTCAGTCCCCTTGGGGTCTTTCCCTTAAAGGCCTCAGACTTCAATTGTCACTGCTGTGAGTCATGGACCCCAACTTTTCCCTCCTGCTTTGGCCCTCGTGTGGACACAAGGCCTATTGGGGTAATTCCTCTAGGTAGAGTTGAATCTGGTAGACACTTTTGAAAGATATTTTTCTCTAGGGGAGGGAGAGAACCAAAAGGAAACACCTTACAAAGAATACAGTTCAGTTCAGTCGCTCAGCTCAGTCGTGTCCAACTCTTTGCAACTCCATGAATCGCAGCACACCAGGCCTCCCTGTCCATCACCAACTCCCAGAGTTTACTCAAACTCATGCCCATCGAGTCGGTGATGCCATCCAGCCATCTCATCCTCTGTTGCCCCCTTCTCCTCCTGCCCCCAATCCCTCCCAGCATCAGGGTCTTTTCCAGTGGGTCAGCTCTTCACTTGACGTGGCCAACGTACTGGAGTTTCAGCTTCAGCATCAGTCCTTCCAATGAACACCCAGGACTGATCTCCTTTAGGATGGACTGGTTGGATCTCCTGCAGTCCAAGGGACTCTCAAGAGTCTTCTCCAACACCACAGTTCAAAAGCATCAATTTTTCAGCGCTCAGCTTTCTTCACAGTCCAACTCTCACATCCATACATGACCACTGGAAAAACCATAGCCTTGACCAGACGGACCTTTGTTGGCAAAGTAATATCTCTGCTTTTTAATATGCAAAGAATACAAGCAGTCCTCAAAACAGGCTTCCCAGTAGATATTTTCCTGAGGCAGCCAGGTGGCGCTAGTGGTAAAAGAACCCGCCTGCCAATGCAGGAGACATAGGAGAGGCAGGTTTGATCCCTGGGTCGGGAAGATTCCCTGGTGGAGGAAATGGCAACCCACTCCAGTATTCACCATCATTCACTCACAGTCCCAGATAGCTGGTTTATTTTGATGAGAGTCTCGACGTTCTGGGGCCTCATCAGCTTCATGTTAGTCTTCACACGGCAATTGCCATCTTATTTCCACCTGGGAGGTATGTACACCCAGTCATCTTTTCTGTTTTGGTCAAAAAGTGAACAGGCTTGTTCTCAAATCCTTTTTTTTTTTTTGTTCTCCCTGAAGTCACTGGTTCTGGTCTACAACCTAAAAGATGCTCCTTTGTTTAGCATCAATTGGAGAGATGAGGTGGGTCTTTTACCTGGGAGCTCAATGTTGGTCACAGGGGAGGCTGGCAGAGAAGTCTGGACTGCTCAAGGCAAATGGAACAATGGAGCCTTAGGCCTAGTAACAAAGTAGCATATTTAGGTTTCGAAGGACAAGGAATGGCTTTGCAGGACTTTATTCATGTCCTTTAAGGAAGACACTCTAGGAGCATCACGGAATTTTCTCAATCATATAAAAAACTTTCTTCTGTGAAGGAGTCTTGGATGGATGGTCATATGTGCCATTCAGCCTTTCAAATTTGTTTAGGTGATTGCTTGAAGCAAAATATTAGAAGTTTTAGCTTCTGCAAGTTCATGAATAATAGAGTGTACTTTCAGCACATCATGAAAATGAGGCCTTTTAGACCAATTTTCTCGCAGATGAGGAAACTGAGGCCAGTATAGGAGAAAGAACTTGTCAACATCACTCCATAATTCACTAACAGAGCCAGGACGAGCTGAGTACCAGGGCAGTGCATTGCCAGGGAAAACTTTGGGGAGCCAAATTAAGGCAATAGAATTAAGCTACCCGGCTCACACAGAGATCCAACCCAGGACCAAGGACAACTTAATATTGCCTTCTAATCCAAGATTCTAAAGGAACTGGTACAGGAGCCCGAGCAAGAAAAGATCCCTTCATTCCCACCAGGATCAGTCCCATCACCTGGTTTCCCTGGTTGAAGCTAAAAGCTAGTCCATGGTGGAAAATTCCTGTTACTTACTCTCCCAATTACTGCTTCCACTCTGCTAAACTTATACCAGACACTGTGTTTGTTCCATAAAATTCACAGAAGGTATGTCTGGAGTGAATTAGGTGGCTGAAGAAAAGGAGAGGGGAAGAGGGAGAGGATGGACTTTCTTGAATCCATGGGCCAGCTCAGCTCAGCTGTAAGCAATACGGCTTATGTTTTGCTTGGGCTCTACATCCTGGGGACTTCTCATCTTCAACAGATTACCCAGAGAGACTTGCTGTTGACCAGACACCCTCCAAGGACCACCTCCCCTAGTTTGCAACTTTCTTGTTCTGCCAAAGCCCCTTTGAAGTTACCACCACCCATTTTATACAGTTAACCTATGTGCTAAGGATTCACTTTGTGGACCATCTATGGCAATTATTTTTATTACAGTGAAATGTGCATAACATAAAATTAACCATTTTAACATGAACAATTCAGTGGCAGTTAGTACCATCATGATGTTTTGTAACTACTACCTCTCAGTTCAGTTCAGTTCAGTCACTCAGTTTTGTCCGACTCTGCGACCCCATGGACTGCAGCACACCAGGCCTCCCTGTCCTTCACCACCTCCTGGAATTTGCTCAGACTCATGTCCATCAAGTCAGTGATGCCATCCAACCATCTCATCCTCTGTCGTCCCCTTCTCCTCCTGCCTTCAATCTTTCCCAGCATCAGGGTCTTTTCCAATGAGTCAGTTCTTTGCATCAGGTGGTCAAAGTATTGGAGTTTCAGCTTCAGCATCAGCTTCAACTACTACCTCTATCTAGTTACAAAACATTTTTGTCACCCCAAAAGAAAATTCCCTAACCATTAACTCCCCATTCCCTTCTTCCCTCAGCCCCTGGCAAATATGAATCTTCAATTCTTGCTCTATTGATTTACCTATCCTGGAGATTTTATATAAGTGGAATCACGTAATATGTGACCTTTGGTGTCTGCCTTCTTTCATGTAGTATAATGTCTTCAAGGTACATCAAAGTTGTAGCATGCATCAGCCCTTCATTCCCTTTTATGGCTGAACAATATTTCACTGTTTGGATATACCACAGTTTGTTTATCTAGTCATCCATTGATGAACCTTTGAGCTATTTCCACCTTTTGGTTATTGCAAATAGCAGTTTATGAATACATGTGTGTATATTTGTTTAAGTAGCTGTTTTCAATTTTGGGGGTATAAATCTAAGAGTGGAATTGCTTGGTCATACGGTAATTCTGCGTTTAACTTTTTGAGGTACTGTGTAGTAAAATTTTAATATCTTTCTGTCTTCTCCTGACCACTTTCTGGGCTCCATGGCCATATTCTCCCACTCCACAGCTGGTGGATGTCAGGGGATATTCATTGGTTTTAAAATTAATCTATTTAATAAAAAATTAACCAAATATAACTTTTCAAGTAAATTTTACTGCAAATTCATCATAAGATGCTTTCAAAATCAAACAGGAAATGATTTTTGGATTGTAGAACAGCATTATCAACAAAAACTTTTCTCACTGTCCAGGATGGTAGCCGTTAGGCACATGTGACTCTTGAGTACTTGACATGATGTGACTAGTGAGCCTAAGGCACTGAATTTTAAATTTAATTTATTTTTTAAATTTAAAATTTAAATAGCCACATGTGCCTAGTGGCTACTACAGTTATAAGCTGCATCCCTCATCTTCTATAGTAGAGCAAAACCCCAAGTAGTAGTTATTTTTCACATTAGTGAAGGGAGATAGCCTTGGATATGCTTTTTAAAAATATTTAGTTATTTATTTGACTGTGCTGGGTCTTAGTCATGGCACCAGGATCTTCAGCTGTGGCATGTGGGATCTAGTTCCTTCACCAGGAATCAAACCTGGGCCTCCTGAATTGGGAGCATGGATTTTAGCCACTGAACCACCAAGGAAGTCCCTAAATCTATTTTTCTTTATAGATATCAAGCATAAGTACTCAATGCTGGTAAGGTTAGTACTAAAATGGTATTTTTTAACAGTGCTGGTGGCAGTGTAAATTTCTTTCAACTAAAATTCATTTATTCATACATCCATTCATTTATTCATATTCAGTAAATGTTTTGGTTCTATGCTTCCATGTGTCAGGCACCATAATATGCACTGGAGGACACAGAGATGACCAAAAACATTATCCCTCCCCGCAAAAGCTCGAAGTCAAGCAGCCAGGTAAACACAAAATTGCAATACAATGTGATGAAGGATCTTACATATGTTTTTTTCACTTAATCCTTGCAATAGCCCTAATAGTGAATTAGGTATGATTTCTCTATTTTACAGACAATGAAGCTGTGACTTCGAGAAGTTAATAAATTGAGAAATGTTGCACTGTGAATGCTGTAATTGAGATATATACAAGGTCTACTTCTTGTACAAATAAGGGAGTAATTCATTATGCTTGCAGTGGAAGAAGGGAAATTTTGAGCTGAATTTTGAAGGATGAGCAAGAGATATGCCCAACAACAATCCACTTGGTTCTATGTCTTTAAGTTTTTTTCCACATAATCTGACTCAGTAACTCCATTTAGGAGAACTTATCTCACAGAAATATCCAAAAGTAAGGAGAAAAACCCTATATGAAAAGGGTGTACATGTCTCTATTATTTATAATAGTGAATGATTGCTCTGGGTCTTCCCAGTGCACCAGGCCCGAGCACTTGTCAAAAACCACTACAATATTGTAAAGTAATTAGCCTCCAACTAATAAAAATAAATGGAAAAAAAATAAAATAAAATCAATGTAACAAAAAAAATAGTGAATGATTGGAAACCATCTACATGCTTAACAATGAGAGGATAGTTAAATAGATTACAGTCCCTCTACTCTATGGAACATTGATGCTACCAATGAAAAAAATTTAAATGATAATTAAAAAGACTATGTAGCAATATCAAAATTACTTATGGCATGATGTCAAGAGATAAAAGCCAGATACCACACTGTGTATTCATTATGAATACAATTATGGAGACCATGATTACATATGAACAGAGCTACAATGGACACACACACACACACACACACACACACACAGAGTTGCTATCAGGCTGTGGGGATCAGGATAAGGTTACTTTTCTTTATTTTTCAAAGTGTTATTTAATGTTATTTTATCTTTTACTATAAAATAAGGGGACATTTTAAAAGAGACATCAAGCCTGGTTTTAATGTGACTTTTACTTGTTCCAAATAGTCATTTTCACTGGAAAATTTTGAGATTCCTTTGAAAATAGATCAAATATGGAAAATATTGTGTGGTCCCCTCTGTCTTAGCCAACTCAGACTTAGTCTCCAGGCAAGGCAATGAAAAAATAAGTTGAGAATTTTTTTTTTTTTTTTGCACATGTTTTAGTGGTCTTGATTTTATCGTGATGCACAACAGAAATCACATTGCTGTCAAATATTTGCTGATGTTTATGAGGCCATGGATTTGGAATAAGAGAGCTAATGAGCGACAGTCATTCCATTTTCAAAATGCCTCTCTCCTGGGACTGAAGTTGGGTTCTAAGTGTATTTATTTTTATTTTATGTGATGACATTAATATAAATCCAAGTCTCAATTTGGTAATGGGCTGCTGCTGACAGACAAATGTGGAAGAGGGAAGGAAGTCTTTGTTGTTCTTAAGTTGTTGGGATGAGATAGCTGTACAAATATAACCTCAAGAATGCTGTCACCTTGGTGCGATGCAGGGTAAGCCCTGGAGGCACAATTTCCGTTTACTAGCCGGACTGTCTCGAGTCTGAGATAAGCAGTACAGAGGTACTATTTTTATACAGGGTTTATTTCTCCTCCAACAAGTAAGGTCGACTATGAGACCCAGCATGACATAGTGGCTAAGGGTTACACAGACCGAGACTTAAATCTTGGCACCTCCATTGGTTGGCTATGTGATCTATGTTTCGGTCTTCTCATCTATAAACAGAGAACAGTAATAGAGGCACTTTATCGAGTTGTTCTGAGGATTATCTGAGACAATACCTAGTGCTTAGCCTAGAATCTGACATTAAGCTGATAGCTTAATAAATGATAACTGCCATTATTAACATGCGTATGATACTGTGCTAAGTAATAGGTCGTTTACTTGTCTTTTTTCTTTACTACATTATAAATTACTTGACATCAGGGGCTCTGTGTGACTTGTTCACCATCATATCCCCTGTCCCTAGCACACAATTTAGGACTCCATAGTTGCTCAAGAAGAAGTTGTGAATGTTTCATATTCTTATATGAGCTGGTTCGTCAGATGTGGCCACAAGAGGAGACAGAGGAGAGAAATTGGGGAAGCAGAGTTCATAATACTCACAGGTGCTAGACACAGGAGGCTCAGCACACCCCATAGGGCTACTGGGAAAGACACCAGAGTGGTCAGGAGGCAGGAGATAGGAGGGAGGGGAAGGTGGAGGCCTTGGCCTTCATGTTGGAATTTCTGGGGTGGGGGAGGGGTGCTGGTGGGGAGAGTGGGGAAAGGTAAGGCTGGGCAGAGGACTTTCAGAGGGGCTGCTGAGCTAGTTTGAATACTTCGGTGGGCTTTGGGCTATAGGGGTGGTCCCTACCTGTCTGGCACCTGGCCCTGGGGTGATTAAGGCAGAGGAATATTGTCTCCTAGGATGTAAGGGCCAGACAGAGATACCACTTTGGATTGGTTAGTTTGAAGATCAAAGACATAACCCCAGCTGGGTTCTTTCTATCTCTAAGAATGGCTAGCCCCAGAAAGGGCTGTCTCTCCCCAGCCAGAAAAGTTTTTTAAGATGTCAAAACATCTTAGCATACAAGAAATTTAAAATATTTACAATATAGTGGAATTAACTTAATGACTGCCTAGTGAATTTTGGAAATACCAGAAAGCATGAGATGTAGCCCATGCTCTTCAGGAGTATACAGACATTGTGGGTGGGGGCAGAGGGTGCAGGGAGATGTGGACAGGCAGCTAGGGGTTTCAGGGAATAGGAACTCATCGTAAAACTAGAAAAACGCAGGGGACAAGGGTTCAACCCCTGCTCAGGGAACTAAAATCTTGCATGCTGCATAGTGTGGCCAAGATAGAACAGAAAAACAAGTTTTTTAATACTAGTTCCACTTACTGGCTATGTGGCCTTTGGAATGTCAGTCAACCTTTCTGAACCTCAGTTTCCTCAAACTTAAAAATGGGAAGAATAATAATAATGATAATAATAATAAAGTGCTCAAAGTGAATGTCTGTGATGTAAATTTATGTGATAAGTATATACGAATTTATGTGGTAAGTGTATACTTTGTAAACTGAAAAACAGTATACAGAACTAAAGAGGTGTTATTATTCTAAGTATATACTATGCTAGGAATGATAAGTTTCAGACATGTGGGCTTTATTCTCTATAAGAGGTATGAAGTGTTAGTCGCTCAGTTGTGTCCGACTCTGTTACCCCGTGGACTGTAGCTTGCCAGGTCCTCTGTCCATGAAATTCTCCAGGCAAGAATATTGGAGTGGGTAGTCATTCCCTTCTCGAGGGGATCTTCCCAACCCAGGAATCGAACCCGGGTCTCCTGCGTTGCAGGCAGATTCTTTTTTTTTTTTCAAACTCATAACAGCACTTTTTATTTGAGGCAAAGAAAAGTCTAGCTGAAAGGATTACAGTTCCAAGCAATCAAAACCCCACTGTTAGAGGCACTATTCTGATTTTGTAAATTCAATTTAGAAAAGAGTATTTGGGTTGCATGTTCCCCAGTTCCCCAGACTAGAAGGGCAAAAGAAAACTGAAAAGACTTCTACTCATCTACTGATTCTGCTCTTTGGACCCAACACCAGACTGGCCGAGCCCTCGCTGACCCACCACTGAGGGACACGCGCCAAATTACACTACACATAAGAGAAGTGAGGTGGGAGACGGCAGGTCACCTGGGCAAGGGCAGGCACCTGCAGCTTCAAAACTCCTTCAAAACTCCTCGTGAAAGGGGTAATCCCTGTGGGAGGCACGGCTCACCAAGGCACAGGCCCTCCAGGCCCTGTTGTAGCTGAGCAAGGTGTTCATATCCTCCTCGTCCAGTTCAAAGTCAAAGACCTGGAAGTTCTCAGCAATGCGTTCAGGCGTCACTGACTTGGGGATCACGATCAGGTTCCTCTGCATGGGGAATAGGATCAGCACCTGGGCTGTGGTTTTATTGAGCTTGTCTGCAATCGCTTTGATCCTGGGGTCCTCCAGTATGGAAGGGTCCTCAGGCTTGGCCCAGGGCCTGTCGGGAGAGCCAAGGGGACTATAGGCGGTCACCACAATGCCTTTGGAGTTGCAGTACTGGATTAACTTCTCCTGAGTGAGGTATGGGTGGCACTCGATCTGGTTAACCGCCGGCTTGTATTTTAAGCCAGGTTTGTTTAAGATCTTCTCCACTTGGAGACGGTTGAAGTTGGAGACACCAATAGCTTTCACCAGCCCTTCATCCACCAGCCCTTCATCCACCAGCTCTTCCATTGTTGTCCAGGTATCCACTAAATCTTTCTCACTGGGAATCACGTTGCCGTCCTCATCCAATGGGAAGAAGTCTTTCCCAGGCTTGAAGCCCGTGGGCCAGTGGATGAGGTAGAGGTCCAGGTAGTCCAGCTTCAGGTCGCTGAGCGTCTTCTGGCAGGCACCTTTCACCAGGTCCTTGTCGTGATACGTGCACCACAGCTTGCTGACGATGAAGAGGTCCTCACGCTTCACCACCTTCTCCTGCAGCTTTGCCTGGAGGGCCAAACCCACCTCATTCGCATTCTGGTACACATGGACACAGTCAATGTGACGGTACCCATGGTCAATCGCCACCTTCACAGCCTCCGTCACTTTGCCTGGAGGGGACTTCCAGGTGCCCAGCCCCAAGATGGGCATCTTGGCACCGATGTAGAGCATGATGTGGTTGGCCATGACTGCTTGAGCTCCGCTGACCGGGATCAGAGAACCGTGCCAGGCAGATTCTATACCAACTGAGCCACCAGGGAAGCCCTTTCAGCCCCTGAACTGTGGTAGAAACACCAAACTGATTTACCTGGAGGATTAGATGGGCAAGTGGATGCATAGATAGGCACAGAAGAGTTAGTTCCAATATTGATTTGATTAATGAGCAAAGGAAAAGCACAAAGCATATGTGTTGTGCGTGTGTGTATGTGTGTGTGTGCATGTATGAGCCTTCCTTAAGTAGAAGCTTCAGAGCTTTGAACCCAATTAGTGATCTGTCATTGTTGTTGGAGTCACTAGATTGGCACCTTGGGTTTGGCACCAAGAGGAGCACATCAAATGGTTCGCCAGTTCATGGCACCATAGAATCCTAAGCTGTAGTAGAAACTATTTTTCTGATATGTTCAGAGAAGAACAAAATATAATGGTTATATGCAAATCAGTCTCTATTTGAGCATAACAGTTTAAAATGCTTGATTCTGTGGGGGAGGAAAAATAATTTTCTCTTTACCCTCCTAGATTCTTGGCTGGGACCCCCGTAATAAAAGATGGATTAACAGGAGAAAAACAAACAGAAGTTTAATAACATGTATACTCTTTGTCTACATGAGAGAGAGCCAGAAATCTGAGTAACTTCCCCCAACGGCCCCAGCTACCACCTTAAAAATTGTCTCCAACTAAGGCAAAAGATTGGGGGTGGGGGGAAGGCCAGCATTGGGAGGTGACCAAGAAAGCACAGTAAACAGGGTAAGATTATTATGCAGATTTAAGCCCGAGCTTTCTCCATTGATGAGAGTTTCTGGGGGTTTACAGTCATTTTTCTCTTCCTGGTACAGTGATGGAAACACCCTTACAAATGGAGATTTCTCTCATAGATGGAAATGTGTCTTACAAAAGGTTAACTTCTACTTGGTTTTTAGAGCTTTTCCTGTGTCTGCTGAAAAATAATCAGCTCAAAATAATCCCTATGCCAAAGACATATTTAAGGGTGTCAAACTATGCTTGCCTTCAATTCGTTTACTTTTAATTTTCCTTCTTTCTTTGATTAATTGGGTTGTGAAACTATTGTGTTGTAAGACAAACACAGTCTTGGGGTCAGTCAGTTTGGGGTTTAAATCTCAGCTCTGCGTCTTATTAGCTGGATAATGCTGGGGAAGGTCCTTACTGTTCCCGTAGCCCTAATTTCCATCTGAAAAATAAGAAAAGTTTTTGTGAGGATTTAATGTGAAACTGTATATAAAGCAACTGACACCTAATAAGTATGCCAAAAATAGTAGGCAAAAGATAAAGTATGTTTTGGTTCTCTTTTGAAAAGAAAAAAAAAATCACTGGAAAGAGACTGGCTCTTCTAGCATTGACTCATGGGGCCTTTATGAAGTCTTCGACGGCAGCATTTTTCATATATGTTAATCAACAAACACATTTTCATGATAAGAGTACAAGTATCTTCACTGGTCTGATTGGGGTCAGTTGTTTTCCTCCACATTATAAACTAACTCAGAGTTTTTGTGGAAATAAGTTTTTCTTCCAATTTATTTCTTATTGAAATCTAGTTGAAGTCCAATGTCATGTTAATTACTACTGTTCAGCACAGTGACTCAGCTATCCACACACACACATATGTACATTATTTTTATATTCTTTTCCATTATAGCTTATCACAGGATATTGAATATAGTTCCCTGTGTTATACAGCAGGACTTTGTTGTTTAACCATTATATGTATATATACCAGTTTGCATCTGCTGATCCCAAACTCCCAGTCCAACCCTCACTCACCCCCCACCCCCTTGGCAACCACCAGTCTGTTCTCTATGTCCCTGCTTCTGTTTCTGTTTTGTAAACAGGTTCATTAGTGTCATATTTTAGATTCCATATATAAGTAATATCATATGGTATTTGTCTTTCTTTTTCTGAGTTACTTCACTCATTTATGTTGCTGCAAATGGCCTTATTCCATTCTCCTTTATGGCTGAGTAATACTCCATTGTATATATGTACCACATCTTCTTTACCCATTCATCTGTCTATGGACATTTAGGCTGTTTCCATGTCTTGGCTATTGTGAACAGGTGATGCTATGAACATAGGGGTGCTTGTGTCTTTTTGAATTATAGTTTTGTCTGGGTAATATAATTGCATTTTTATGTAACTTAATAAAACATTTTGTTTTCTCCTTCTTCTGCCCAGGTTGGTTCTTTGATCCATTCTAAACAATACCAGCAGATTAACTGTCCTGAAGTATCAAGTTGAAAGTAGCATTTCTCTAGTCAATAGAGTCCAGTATCCCCCTGCCCCCATGCCCCCTGCCACTTCCTACCAAATTCAGAACTTCCCAGCTTGGCAGTCAAGGTCACATATGGGACATTTATAGTTTTATCCTATGTTGCTCTAAACTAAGGGATCAGTAAATGTCTAACAGTCAATTTCTGTTGACCTTAAATAGAGAGCCAGATATTTCTCCAGCAAAGATGGGTTTGTTCAGGATCAGCAAAGAGTTGGAATTCAGGGCCTGCAACCACAGTGTCCAAGGGAAGGAGAACGCTTTTATAGAGGGGGAAGTTGGGAAGGCTTGAGTAAACAGAGTCCATGGCTTTTCACTGGCTGAATCCTCCCCTGGAAAGAAGAGATTTTCTTCTTCCTGTTGGGCTCTGCTATCATCACAGGGCATGAGAGCTCCCCCTTCTGGTGTCTCAACTCTTTAATGGACCTTTCTGCTTATTAATCTTTACTATTTCCTGTATATAATATGTGCTTTCTTGGAAAGTGGTTTGGAAGAGAAGAGAGTACAGGAAAGAAGAAGTAGAGAATTACTATGAGGATTTCGAAACGTGTACATGTGGTTATATATGCATACACACATGTGTGCATGCATGTGAGTGTGTGTTTATATAACCCAGCCAACTTTTCTCATGCTCTAGGAGGATTTCTTCTATGAAAAGACAGCTGGAAAGAGCCACTTATGTAGTCTATGCCACTGTTAACTGAACTACCATTATTTCCTTCAACTTGCTTCAATCTGTCTTGCCTCCACCTTTTGGCTCATATTATCTTCTCTGTTTACGGTCTTCCACTTTCTGCCCTGCATCCATCTCTAATCTCCACCTATGAAAATCCTACCCCGCCATCAAGGTCAGGTTCCATTTCCACGTCTGCTTCACACCCTTTCCCTCTCTTCTGAGTTCTTCATGTACTGCCATGCAGTGGCAACCTCTTCTAACCCTGTGTTTTGGTGTTTTGTGTTTCTTTTCTGATGGCAGGGCTGCCAAAGACAGTTGTTCAGGTAGTGCTCTGAATTAAGGTACCCGGCCAAGGGCCAGAGAGGGGCTGAAATCTACCTGCTAAGATGGATTGGGAGCACTTGGTGGGAGAACTATTCCTAATTTCCATAGATACACAGTGCATGCTCTCAGCTGTTAGATGAACAGTTCCTCGAGGAAGACAATAGATCATGACCATCTTTGGGCTTCCCTGGTGGCTCAGGTGGTAAAGAATCTGCCTGAAACGCAGGAGACTCAGGTTCGATCCCTGGGTCGGAAAGATCCCCTGGAGAAGGGAATGGCAACCCATTCCAGTATTCTTGCCTAAAGAACTACATCGACAGAGGATCCTGGAGGGCTACAGTCCATGGGGTTTGCAAAAAGTTGGACACGACTGAGCGACTCACACACACAGCACTTTGACCAGTGCTCGCTGGAAGCCTCCTTGTAGGCATCAAACACTGTGACTCTTTTCTCTCCCTCTGATGGTTAATTTTGTGTGTCAACTTAACTGGGTTAAAGGATGCCCAGACAGCTGGTAAATCCTTACTTCTGGGGACTTCCCTGGCTGTCCAGTGGTTGAGACTCTGTGCTTGCAATGCAGGGGGAGCAGGTTCAAACCCTGGTTGGGGAACTAAGATACCACATGCCATGCAGTGTGGCCAAAAAAAAAAAAAAAAAAACACATTCATAGAA